>NC_139020.1:16983911-17248937 GCF_964662115.1 Mustela nivalis
AAATAAATAAAATCTTTTTAAAAATAAATAAATAAAAGAATGTATTAGAAATGAAAGAAAATACAAACATCACCAAAATTGTGCTTTCAAATACAGACCAACTTAAAATCCTTCCACAGTTTTTGGAATCAACCCTAAAAGCAGCTCTATCAACAAAAGAGATGGGATAAGGCACTTTGTCGTATCTCCAAGCAAAACTTCCAATAGGACTATGGTCTCGCTTCCCACTTTTATATAAACATCCTTCATGGTGGTTCAATGGCAGCACCAGGACAGTCTGGCATCCCAAACAAAGTCATAGTTGGCACAGGTATCTCCCTAGTTCTGGAGTGAGATTAGAGATGGAAGAAATATCAACATCTCCCAAGGCCAGTGGAAGCAAATTTAAACTCTCTCCTACCACCAAACAAACAACCACAGTGGCATCTTAAAAGCTGCCATCAGATTGATGGTTCGGGTCCCCGCAAGCCTGAAGTGGCTTCTTCCATATCTGCGTCCTGTAATTAGTGGCGGGTGTTTCCTCCAGACACTCAAGAGTTAGAGATTTGGTTTGAATGTTGTTCTGAAGTCAGTCCAAATCAGGCTGGATTTTTTCTTCTGTGGGTGTTCTTCCCTTCCCTTGCATGTTTTCTACTCCCCCGCATCTCCCTCCCTATTTCAATTTTCTCCTGCAAAATCTATACATTTCCTTTGAAGTCCAGAATGTCCTATTGTGTCTCATGAGTTTAGTGCTTGTATTTTATTTTCTAAATGTTCATTTTACTTTCCACAGACGAAATAAGAGATTAAATTGTTTGTCAAAGAGCGTGGCCACACTGAAAAAGATCCAAGTCTCTTTTAGCCAGAAGACGAATTACTCATGCCCATACTTCACAAGCTTCATTTTTGTTTTTAAATTTTTTTTATTTTTGAAACAGAAGACGATAAAGGCAAAAATCAGCATTGTCTGTATTCGCCTGGCTAGCCACCTTCTTCTCTTCGTAAGAACACCACGATTCCCAAATGTTAGAGGAATCCCCCACTTCTTCTCTTGTGGGATTCTAATTAGGGCCCCAAACCTTTTGTAGTTAAGGAATGGAGATGTTCCTCAAGGTGGGCAATAATTTAGAGCCCTCTGGAACTGGAATCTTGAACACAGAGACATAGGAACAGAAAGCTGTAGTTCAGGGGCACCTGGGTGCTCAGTGGGTTAAAGTCTCTGCCTTTGGCTCAGGTCATGGTCCCAGGGTCCTGGGATCAAGCCCCGAATCAGGTTCTCTGCTCAGCAGGGAGCCTGCTTCCCTCATTCTCTCTGCCTGCCTCTCTGCCTACTTGTGATCTCTGTCAAATAAATAAATAAAATCTTTAAAAAAAAAAAAAAAAGAAAGGAAGAAAGTTGTAGTTTATCTATTTCTACCTTGGCTTCCCGAGTAGATCCTCATGTTATAGAACACTTCCTGGGGGTCCTTGCTTGGTTTTCTGCATCTGCTTTTCTTCTTTCCTGGTTCACGTTAGAGTCAGTTTCCACTGCCCATAACCAGTGAATCCCAAGTAACACTCAGTTAAGACCTATCCCTCATTCTTAGATGGATAATACTGGATTCACGGGGCTATGTGTAATCAGTACTGTTCTTGGTGTTGGAAAAGCTGCAAAAGAAAAGGAAGGCTGACTTATTCTGAGGGGGGTTGCTGTAGAGTTAAGATTACTCCCCATGCAACAGTTACTGTTCCCAGGTGCACAGAGACCTCAGGAGGAATGTGTTCATGTTCCGAGCAATGACTTTTCTTGTCACCCACTTAGTTTCACAAGCCTAAACCTGTAACTCATCCTTGACTTCTCCCTCCTCCTCACCCCACACATCTAATTAGTCACAATTCACTCAGTGAGAAAATATTTATTAGCAAACCATGCGGACTGTGCTGATTTGATGTCTCCTACTTCTTTCCACGGACAAAGCCTCTGCTTTAATTCAACACTTCACGATGCGTTTCTCGCCCAACTCCAGCAACTGTCAAACTAGCACCTCTGATCTCTGTCTTTTCTCTTTGTGGCTCCTTCTCTTCCAAAAAGACAGCATTTTCTTCCTAAAGGGAAAATCTTATCAGGTTGCTCTCCTAAAGCTTGCCAGCATCTTCGGAAAGGCTCCAAACGTCTTCGTATGCTGTTCACAGCCCTTCAAGGCACTTGAAAACTCTCCTGGAACAAAGGGAGTTAGAACTGAACAATTGAAAAGGCAAGGTTATCGTGACGTTGGCTCTGCTTGTCCTTCTAGCTTCCTCCCTTATCCCTCCGTTCCACAGGCATATGGAGCTACTTACAGGTCTTCCCAGAACAATCATCTCATCTCCTGGCTTGAACACCTGCTACTCCTCTACCTGCAGTGCCCTTCCTGCTCCCTGCCCTCATGTCACCTAACTGACTCCCACTCTCCCAGCCTCTGAGCCTAGGAGAGCTACCCTTCCTTCATTACCCCCTTTGTCACTCTGTGACACCTCCCACACACCGCAGCTCCCTATATCATAATATACACACTAGCGCTCTATATTACTATGTTCTATTCCTTTGTATGCCTTTCTTTTTAGAAGGCAGATTCTGTTCTTCAAGTTTGGAAACACTGTCAGATTCATCTTTGTATTCTCTGTGCTTAATAGAACACCTAACACGTGAAAGCATTCAATAAATGTTTCATTGACTGAGTAGATACACATAAGATGTTTTCAGAAATAATGCCTGCAGAACCTTTTCTATAAACCCACATAACAGAGAAGACCTGGATAGAATACATTTTCAGGCATTCTATTTATAAACCCAGGAAACATCCTAATACCTAGATTTTTTTTAGGAAGCTCTAAAAATGCCAACCCTGAATCATAACAAATGTATTACCTCAACAAACAAATAAATTTTCTAGATTCATGCAAATTTCCCATAGACTGAGTGCTCCCTGAACTCTTATAAAAACATCTTTAAAAACTATAAATTTTCATAAAGCTTTGGATTTTGTGGTTTAATATTTCATACATTGATGCATCACGCATACTTGGAAGTATAAGCCAGTCCAGCAGGATTGGCTTTATAGAAGAAAAAGGATGAACTTAGCCAATCTGTTACAGCCAAAGAGGAAAATTTTTATGCAAAATTTTTTGGACAATATTCTCTGATTAAATGAGTCAAGACAAATGGAGTGGAGAGCTACACAAGAAACAAGAAACAAGAAACAAGAAAGTTGTTATTATGATAGATACTCACCTAGCATAAAGTCAAAAAAGGTACAAAACAGGGCTTCTGGGTGGCTCAGTGCGTTAAGCCTCTGCTTTCAGCTCAGGTCATGATCTCAGGGTCCTGGGATCATGTCCTGCATCGCGCTCTCTGCTTGGCAGGGAGCCTGCTTTCTTCTCTCTCTGTGCTTGCCTCTCTGCCTACTTATGCTCTCTCTCTATCAAATAAATAAAGAAAATCTTTTTTTTTTTTAAAGCTACAAAACATAAACATGGTTTCAGAGGCATTTGTAACAATATAAAATAAAGGCAACATGCATATGGTAAAATGTGGCTATGTAGGTATACTGGTCACAAAAGATAGTTGTTATGGTCCTTTAAGAGCTTGTCCTCCTTTGGGGGCACCTGGGTGGTTCAGTGGGTTAAGCCTCTGCCTTCAGCTCGGGTCATGATCTCAGGGTCCTTGGATCGAGTCTCACATCGGGCTCTCTGCTTGGCAGGGAGCCTGCTTCCTCCTCTCTCTCTGCCTCCTTGTGACCTCTCTCTGTCAAATAAATAAAATCTTAAAGAAAAAAAAAAAAAAGAGCTTGTCCTCCTTCTTCTACCATGAACAGGTCTCCATCATCAGACCCATCCTTCACAAAGATGATTTTCTCTTCTTATAATTACTATCTTGAGCTGTTAATGACCACCACTTAGCATTAATCCCAAATTTGTAATTCCTTCTCTAGCTTCTAATTCAATTTTATATACAGCTTTCCTTTGTATGCCACTACCAGATAAGTTGGCCCTTATCACAAATAAAATTTATTCAGTCATCTTTTACCTAATGTCAGCACTTCATTCCATCACCTGTTTCTGAAGATACTGCCAATCTTCCAATACCATACCATTCTCAACTCCTTTTTCATCCTTTGTATCAGACCTCTCTCTCCCTCTGTGTGTGTGTCTCTGTGTCTGTGTCTGTCTCTGGCTGCCATCATTGAATGCTCCAGAAAATCAGTTTGCATGGTTGTAAAATATCCCTTATATGCCAGATTTTTCTGATATTAGAGAATTCAGTGGAATATCATCTTATCTACATATCGTCTCACTGACAAAGTAATGCCCCTGAACAATTGTCTACTGCTTTCCCTCTTTTCACTTCCACTCATCTTTCTCAAAGACATTCTATGGTTTCTCTGTCTTCTAACTCTAGATTCATCATACCCATGGAAATTAATCTTGTATAGTGTTAGAATTTAAATTCTTTCTTTGGGTCACCTGGGTGGCTCCGTTGGTTAAGTGTCTGCTTTTGGCTCAAGTCATGATCCCAAGGTCCTGGGACTGAGTCCTACATTGGGCTCCCTGCTCAGCTGGGACACTATTTTTCCCTGCCCCACTCCCCCCTACTTGTGCTTTCTCTCTCTCAAATAAATAAAATCTTTTTTAAGAAATAAACTTTTTCTTCTATCTAAGCCAATTTTACTATATCACAAACATTTCCTTTCCCACCTTTGGTCAGACTCCCCTTCTCAATAGACCTCCATGTCTCTCTCAACTTATCCCCAATTCTACCTGTCTTCTAAAAGCTTGGGGTGCCTTGGTGGCTCAGTGGGTTAAGCCTCTGCCATTGGCTCAGGTCATAACCTCAGGATCCTGGGATTGAGCCCCGCATCGGGCTCTCTGCTCAGCAGGGAGCCTGCTTCCCTCTGTCTCTGCCTGCCTCTCTGCCTACTTGTGATCTCTGTCTGTTAAATAAATAAATAAAATATTTAAAAAACAAATAAAAAAATTTTAAAAACTTGCTCTAATCTCAAATGTATGAAGATTTGCACAAGTTCACCATTAAATCCTTTCTGATAATATAATAGTACCTCCAGTGACCCACGCAAACTAACTTGGATTCTTATCATACATAAAGTTTTGGATAACTCTATTGGGCAAGATAAACTCATTTATGCTGTACTAACAACAACAACAACAAAAAATCCCTGAATTTCAGCAACTTAACAAATGTTTATTTCTCATTTATGCTGTATATCCCACGTGAGTCATCAGAAAGTTCTACTGTGTGATCACTCAGGTATCCCAGCAAATAGAGACTCTAATATCCTCAGTTGCCATGGCAGGGAAGAAGGAAACCAGAGAATGATGTAGAGGATTTTCTTTGCCTCTGATCAGAAGTGGCATAATTCATTTCAGCTCACATGGTGTCACCAAACTTCAAGTGGGCCATGAAATGTAGAGGAACAACAGAATACTTAGTGAGCCCTGCTATTTCTGTCCCAATATGTTTATATTAATAATACCAGCTTAGCTTGTGTAAAAAGGGAAGGTCTCAACCCAAGCATCACAACATTTTACATTGGAACGTTACTATCTACAGGAAAATAATTGAAGACTATGACTGCCTCTCCCAGAAGACCCTGTATGTTTCCTGCTGTCAGAGACCAAATGGAAAGCAGCATGGGTAGGAGCATAATCTTAAAATCTTAAACCCAACAGCCTAGGCACGTTAGTAGTTCCCTAGCCAAAGCAGCTCTTTACAAAAGACTGCCACTTACTGATGTTGAGTTATGCTGACCAATAAAGATGGTCTTGAACATATCTGATGTAATACAGCCAAATGGCCTCCAACTTCCAGAAATATATGAAAGATAGGAGTTAGCAATTGTTTTGTTTTACTATTTCAAGTTTCTATGTATTCTCTGTATTTAGAGAGAATTCTGTGATCATAGGAATTTCTCAAGATAAATTCCACCTTGTGCTCCAGTACCTTATTAGCAAGAAGTACTCAAGGCTGCTTCATAGTGGACAAGAACCACTCCATTAGAAAGACCATTTGAGGAGGGGCAGGAAAGATTTCTTTACTTCTTCTGTATGGAGAGGGTTCCATGGTTAGAATACTCCCAGCTCCCCTGACTTACGCTCCTTCCCACACAGCTTATCTAACTGGGGACTTCAGAAAAGGAGCCCAGGCTAGTGAACAGCATCTTCTCTTCTTCTGTTGTATGTTCTACTTTTCTTCTCTGTGGGTCAGCTGTATTTTTGGAGGTGGTGCCCAATCACGCATGCCCATGAGTAAGGTGAGTAAGGCTACATATAACTCTATATAGCTCCATATGCAGAAGCCTGCATCCTCTTGGATGCAAAAAAACCCAACATTCTCCAGTTTCAGTTTGAACTTTAATAAGGATGATATTTTTGTTCTCTATATGTTGGCTCATGTATTATATTTATTGTTTTTATTAATCGATAAAGACTTTAAGTGGGAAGGAAGCTAAAATTTGTTACATCCCCCAAATAACCTCTAAAGGTAGCATATTGCTTTATATTATTTACTTAAATACATTTGTCATAAACATTTATAGTAGGCTTTTTTTCTACTGTTAACATACTACAACTACTACTTTAGCATTCAGCGATACTGACACATCTTTGTCAGTTATTAGAATGTTCAGCTACCATAAATTTTTCATAGAAATTTGTCATTGAGTATTGAATAATATTTGAAATAAATATTTGCTAACTTAATTTGTCATATACACGCATTATATTCTTAATCTACTTGTATCATAACTTGGTTATTTACATAGAGACAAAAAAGAGAAGCAAATAATAAAAATCAACTTTAACATAACATTTTTTACTGGCATTTTCTATAACCCATAGACATGTAATAATGTATTCATTTGGATTCAGGTAAGAGCATGTTCACTCAAAGTTTATGGTAGAAGCAAAACTTCAGAGAAAATCAAATTAGCCAACAAATGTCAATGTTTTCTGATGGAAAAAGAAAAAAAAAACCCACTGGTCTTAAAAGATATTAAACAGCTACAATTCAAATCAACTTCCAATGTCTCATGCTGGATTAAAAATAGAAGTCATTTCTTTAGTATGTACAGTCTACAAGCTGCTAAGACGATAACGTATACATTGGAACACAAAAATAACTGAAGTTTGTCAACCATCTCTCTCTCTTTGTTCCCCCCTCATTAAATTACATTTACTGGAAGGTCACGTAATGACTATCTGTTTCTTAGTGCCACCTTTTGGGGGGGTTTTGTTATTACATAACATCAAAATCAAAAAACTAGAAATTCGTGTGTTAATTAAACTCTATCATATGAATTTTACACTTTTTATTTTTCCCATTAACTGTACAGTTTATCAGTATAAGCAGATATGCAGTTTAATGGATATCTGCTCCGTTATATTCTGCAATGAAACAGGAACTGAAAGGCTTCCTTAGAGTCTTCTGACTGAAAGGGTTCAATCCCCATCCATCCCCAAAAACAAACCCGAGCACTTAAACCCATATAAACTCTGATCCAAGCCATGTCTACTCTTCCCCCTGTAGGAAACTTAAAATTCAGTGGACAACCGTGGACACTGAGGAACACTGTGTCATCGATTGACAGACAGAGGCAGAGAAAACTCAGTGACTTTTCTAGTGCCTCATGATTTGCAGGTGGTGGAGATAAAATCAAACCCAAGGCCATCACTGTACTTCTATGCATCACATTCACCCACTTCAAAGAAAATACGGACTCTAACAAACATCCTCTGGTACTCCTGTCCTGGTAAAGTGTGTTGAACTCCAGGAAAGGTAAGAAGACTGTTCTCAAAATTCCACAAACCAAATAACAGAAATGCTGGCTGATGTTTGGTATTTTTAAAATCACGGTTCTGAATCTGGCCAATGACAAAGACTGCTTTGCTCTAAGTTGGAAATGGGAAACATCGTTGACCGACCCAACCGTACCTTCCACTGACTCCCCGAAGTCGTTCATGGAAGAGTCTGTTTGCTGTATTACCACCCATTCATCTAGACTCCCAGAGTCCTCTCCTATGACAAATTAGATCATTGAAAAAGTGTTAACTTAGTTGACATAGAAAATATTTCACAGATTTATAATATGATTTTCACAGCCTTCAGGTCAGTAAAAACATGATCTCTTTACACGTGATTTTAGAGTGTGTTGTAAAACCATAGTAGTTGGCCACTTAAGTCTAACATTCTTTATACAAGTACTTCTTTTACATTTGACTCCTGGGGAGAAAAAAAAAAATGGTTGCAAGTGAGTTTGTATCATTTAAATTATTATGACTTTAAAACAAAATTAGCCTAAATCTCTTTGCCTCCAGGCAAATGAAACTTTGTGCCCAATTATGGTAACTAGTCTCAAGTACTTTTCCCTCTTTACCGTTGACCTTTGTTCTGTTTTGTTTTCATTCCCAGTTGTTCTACCTTATGCTAAGTCTACTTTTAGAAATTGTCTTAAATCTTGTCGGATGTAACTCAAGTGCCAAAATGAAGGCGTTAATTCAGGAATCCAACTCCAGCAAGGAGGTTGTTGTTACCAGAGCTTAGCATCATTTAGGAGAAGCACGGAAGAGCCAGCCGCTCCTGAGCCTTCCTAGACTTCGTGGGTCTTAGCTGAGGCCATGGATAATCATGGCCCAGGGAGAGGTAAACCGAAAGAAAATGACAGCAAGTGCAAGCAAGAACCTGAGAGGTATGCACCCAACACAGTGGGATGATAGGCAAAAAGACTAGCAATCTGTTTAAACCGAGCTAAAGATTTTTAAGAGAAGGCTTATGAAGCCCCCTGAGTCTGAACAAAAAGCTGGGTTAGCAAGAGTTTAATTACCAATGAGAAGTCAGGGTGTCGTAGCAGAAGCAACACCGTGGTAGTCGAGTGTTTACTTCATGATGAACCTCAGAGGTCGAGGTAACACTTGAGAAAGGGTCCAGTGCTTCCCTCCTGGACCCATCCCTTCTGAAAAAACACTGCCTCCGTGTGAGAAGTGAGGAATAAGTTAAAGGAACAATACAAATCAATGAATTGTATAAATGAATATAATCGATGCAAGAAAGAGTACAGAATGGCATCATGTTCACTGGTTTTTCTAAACTTTGGATCTAGTTTCCATATGTCACAGGGCATGATGAGGCACAAATTTGCTTTGAAGTCTTTGTCTTCAGGAAGTATAGCTTGCCCACTTTGGGTTTGTACATTGACAAAAACCAAAGCCAATCAACTATGTGCTATAAACTAGAGTGGAGGAGAACATTGTTAAGGAATCCATGTAAGTGTCCACAAACATAGGAAAAACAAATTTTCAGATTATTTTTTTTTTTTAATTTTTAAAATTTATTGGAGAGACAGAGATCACAAGTAGGCAGAGAGGCAGGCAAAGAGAGAGAGGAGGGTTTGATCCCAGGACCCTGGGATTATGACCTGAGCCGAAGGCAGAGGCTTTAACCCACTGAGCCACCCAGGCGCCCCAACTTTACAGATTCTTATTTGCCTTAAATTCAGTGTAGTATTTAAAAGCAGACACATTAGGAGTGCCTGGGTGGCTCAGTTCATTAAGTGAGGTCAGGATCTCAGGGTCCTGGGATCAAGCCCCAGGTCAGGCTCCCTGCTCAGAGGGGAGCCTGCTTCTCCCTCTCCCTCTGCCTGCTGCTCCCCTTGCTTGTGCTCTCTCTCCACTGTCAAATAAATAAATAAATATATATATATTTTTTTTATTTTTTAAAGATTTAATTTATTTATTTGAGATAGTGAGAGAGTAGGCGGGGAGGAAAGGGAGAAGCAGGCTCCCCACTGAGCAGGGAGACTGACAAGGGACTTGATTCTAGGACCATCATGAGCTTAGCCAAAGGCAGATACTTTACCAACTGAACCACCAAGGTGCCCCCAAATAAAATATTTAAAATAAATAAATAAACACATTAGCCCATGCAAATCTCAATGTTCTCTCTTTGTTAGTACATCAAGAAACAATTGCTTCTAATAGTAGGAAAGAAATACAACATCTGTGATAAAGTATTATTTCTCTTCTATTTACAGATTCTACAAATCAGCTGGTTTGTTGTTTACTTAAGTAGAATCCTCATATAACATTTACACACACCCCATAGATGTGTCTTCACATTTTAGAATTGCAATATGTTGATTGTTCCTCTTTCATAAACTGGAAATATAGCCTCAGAAATTACTTGATTTTTACCAAGTTCATTCAAATTTGACTTGCTCATTGAACTCTAGGAAATTTATGAATTTAATGTTGCTTTTGTGTTTTATATATTTATATGTTAAAACCCTAAGGAATGTCCACAGTTATACCTGGACTCATCTAAAAGAAATGTTTTCTAATGTGGATTTATATCTTCTATAGGCAACTATATGTTTTATATTGCTCAAATAAGGAACATTTATGTTATATGACTTCTAATTATAAAATTACATGAAATGCAACCCAATATTCAGGAAACACAGTTTAAAACATTAGTTCAAAACTAAAAATTATATTCATTATTGTATACCACATATAATAAGCTTACATGATAGAAAAATACTAAAAACTACCACTAATCTATAAAAGCCTAAATATTAAATGACGTACCTAGAAACTAAATTTCTAAGTGTTTTTTGATTTGTTTTGTTTTGTTTTTAGAGAGTGAGGGACAGAGTGGGGAGGGGAAAAGGGAGAGGCAGGGGGCAAATCTTAAGCAGGCTCCAATAGGTTTTATAAAACTTAGAAAAAATTGAAAATATGTCTCTGATTTTAGTCCTTTTGGTACCTCTAGTATAATTATTATTTTCATTTGCTCTCAGTTTTTATTAATTTACATGAGTCTATTGTAGAAGCATAAAATTATACGAAAATATTGAAATAATTTCTCGAGCTCTGAAAAAGTGGAATTTTTATTGTCACGTGTTTATTATGGTGTTATTTGCACACTATATAGAAGGAGGCAGTGAGATGGGGTAACTGGGTGATGGGCATTAAGGAAGGCAAATGATAGAATGCGCACTGGGTGTTACAGCTGATCCATCACTGAACTCTACCTGTGAAACTAATAATACATTATATGTTAATTAATTGTATTTAAATAAAATTAAATTTAAAGAAATAAAGATGGGTTTCCATGACCACAAACTATCTGGGTTAGGAAAAGGACGATTTACACAGAGATTGTAGATGACATATCTGAGAAAGTGGAGAGAGAAAAAGAGGGAGAGAGAGAAAGACCTTAGCCATATAGCTTGGCTATATCTAAGGAATTGTGAATAGAGAGCTCTTACAAAGACTTTCTGGAAACTGAATCTGGAACCACTACCCATGGACTTGTAACTGATGTCTTAGTGGGTATAGCATGCAGGAATCAAGAGGTCATTAATCCATTGCACTCAGGAGTTGTCAATTATACCAAACAAGGTTTTCAGGCCAAAAAGTTTAGAAAAACTCGAAAACCAGCGGAATCATGCAAATACAGTTAAATGATTAGAAAACACGATCTTTATGACGTGAAATTATTTACTCTTAAGAAAGAAAGCTAAAATCAATCTTCAGTTTGAAGCTTGGCTACTACCCAAAGGATGCAATTACTACGTCCAATTCACCCATAACAGATGGAATTAATTGTAACAATGGAAAGATGTATGTGAGATAATAAAAGAATAACTCTTTCTGATTGGGGAAGTTATTAAACTGTTGAAAGTTCAACAGTGTTTTGGTCTTAGTAAATAAAATGAAATAGCAATTTTAGCAGAATAGCATGTTTACCATGTCCTTGATTTTCTTTGGATTGCCACCACTCAACGCTTCCATCCTTTAACAATATGCCCACTTCTGGGTGTTTCTAAACTTCATACAAATAGAATGATACTGTATATATTCCACAATATTGTGGATATTGTGGGATATCCCACAATATCCACAATATTCCACAATATATGATATTGTATATATTCCACAATGTATTTGTTTGATTGAAATTATATTTATATAAACTAATCCATCTTATGGTGGGGTTTTTAGGTTTTGGCTTTTGGGGGTTTTTTGTTTGTTTTTTCTTTTTTCTTTATAACAATCATATTTTCTGCCACCATAAGGTATTCTAAGCACATCTTATATTTCCCTTTCCTAGCCAACTACTTCACAAGGAGCCCTGGTTCCTTCTATTGCAAAATAATATTTAGGAATCAAGATCTGGGCTCCAAGTGTGCTTATTTCTAGTGGGTTGTCATTACTTTTAGACCTGCTTAGCACATAAAATGCAAAGATATGTTTATGTGTACTAACCCATACATACATACACATTCTATTTATTTTTGTATCTACTTATTTGTGTATTGAAAACATAAGTAAAAATTTGAATAGAAGATGAGATGTAAGTATACAAATTGAGAATACTGAAAATATTAAGCATTATTCAAATATATATATCACAAGTTGATACAGATATTTCCAATTCCTATCCAACACCACAGGGTTCCCTCTTGCCTTTTCCCTTTGCCTGTTTGTAAGGTTTTCCTCAGACAATAAGAAAAAAAATGGCCTCCCATTTTCTACAATATATTTATCTATTCAATTATAATATAAATCATACTACATAAAGTGGTTTTACAATTACTAACCCATACCCCTATGAGAAACAAATTTACTCACTACAATGCATTATTTGTGTAATGCTCTTTTTTGTGTA
This sequence comes from Mustela nivalis, assembly GCF_964662115.1. NCBI lineage: Eukaryota > Metazoa > Chordata > Mammalia > Carnivora > Mustelidae > Mustela > Mustela nivalis. The sequence continues at coordinate 16,996,594 of NC_139020.1, forward strand.
TTTTGTAATTTTTTTTGTATTTGTCTTTGTTTTTGTATTTAGATTGTCTACTTATTTTTTGTGGTGTATAGTTCTATTGATTTTTAAAAAATGCAAAAATTCATGTATCCACCATTATCGTTGTGACACCAAACAGTTTCAACTCACCCCCAAATCCTCTGAGAGGATTATTGTGAACATCTCCCTTCACTTCTTACCCTAGCAACTATGAATCTGTTTTCCAGCCCTATCATTTTGCTTTTTCCGTAATAGTATGTAAATGGAATCAAGCAATACATAGTCTTTTGCAGTTGGCTTCTTCTACTTAGAAAAATACATGTAAGATTTTCAATCCATATATATTTTATGCTTCTTAATTAAGGCATAAAAACATGGAGATGTGTTTCAAAAAATATTTTATTTTAATTTTTTTCCAGTTTTGGGGGTTAGTACAATGGAAACAATGGTCCTCTCTTACCTTCTGTATCTCATCAGAAACTCTCCATATTAATTTTTCTTATCAGATAAGATTTTCCTTTGCAGGCATGTGATGTGTCCCTCTCTTCTTTCTTGTAAATTTTAGAATCAGTTTGTCAAATCCAATAGTAAACTTTTGAGGTTTTTATTTTAATTGCATTTCATTTATTGATCAATTCAAGTGCCAATTATTTTCTTTAAATAATGTTTTTCAATCCATAAATGTATTATATCTGTCCATTTGTCTTTAACATCTTTCACTAAAATTTTATATTTGTAGGAGAATTGTTTGTTTGTTTGTTTGTTTACTTATTGGGGGAGAGAGATTGCAAGCAGGAGGAGGAACAGAGAGAGAGGTACAAGACAAATCTGTGCTGAGCATGTAGCACAGAGCCTTACGAAGGGCTCAGTCCTATGACCTTGAGATCATGACCCTAGCAGAAACCAAGAGATGGTTGCTTTAACTGACTGAGCATCCAGGTGTCCCCAGACTTGTGAATCTCTTATGAAATTTACTCCTACATACATTTTTCTTATCAGATATATTCCAATATAATTAAAATTGGCTTATTTTATTTGATTTCATTCTGTTTATTAGTATCAAAATGCAAATTAGTGTTGTATATTAACCTTATATGCAAAAATTTTACATATTTTCTAGTTAAATCCAATTGCCTACAAATTGTTTTTATTAGATCTTCTATAATGACCATCACATAATTTATGAGTAAGGATATCTTTCTTACTCTCCAAAAAGAATGTTTATTAAAAATGGTTATAGCAGTTCATATGTGTAATATTTCCAAATCTTCTGAATTAAGTATAATTGTTACTATAGAATTTTTATAGAAACCTTTGGTTAGGTCATAAAATTTCCTTCTATCCTTGGTTTCCTATGAATTTATTTACAGTGAATTGATGCTAAGTTATACTCACTATTTTCCTGTATCTTTTAATACAATTGTCACATCTTCCCCCTTCAAATTGTTAATGGTAGTAAATTGCATTCACTAGTTTTCTTGTATTAAACTTCTATTGCACTTGGACACCAGGGCAAACAGTATTTATCTTATTTTTTATACATTGCTTAGTCAGGTTCGCTAATTTTGGCTAAACATTTTTGCATCATTGTCACAGAAAAATAGCCTGAAATCTTCCTCATTCACTCTTTTGGTCTAAAACATATGCTATTCTTATTTAATGAGTTGGAATGTTGTCTCTTAGTATATACTCAAATCACATTTAAGTTGTTGATGAGCCTCCCAGGGCCCTCTCCCCAGAAAAAAATTCCATTTGGAATGATGTGCCTTTTTTCATGTACATATTTTAGATTTTCCTTAGAGTTTATTGCAGGCAAATTCTTTTAGGTTTTATCTTAAAATGCCACTATTTTGCCTCATTCTTGTCATATATCGAGTACACTATTCTGCACTGATAGCTATTTTTTTTCAGTATATTTAATGCATTATTGCATTTTCTCAGTATATTAAATATATTATTGTACTTTCTTTCACTGTTGCTGTTAATAAATCGTCTCAGAATAATTGTGGTTAACTCTAAAGGTTACTGTCTATCCTACTGGCAGACGTTTTTAAACTATATCTTCTGATCTTCTGAAGCTGTATTCTTCTGTTTTTTACCCTATGGGCTCTTGTACATTCATGGAAATTTCTCCATTATTTCTCTCCAGTTCACAGATTTGCTCTTCATCTTTGTCTAATAAACTGATAAACTCATTTTATTTAAATTTTATGTGCATTTCTATGGACCCTTACTTATATTTTGTATCTATTAATTCCAATATCTAATGTTTTTGTAGGTTTGATGCTGTAATTTGTTTGTCTGGTTTTTGTTTTAGTTTTGATTTGTTTTTGTGTGTGTGTGTGTGTGTGTGTTTTTCCCCCTGCTGGTTCTCACTTAACATGGTTTGCTTAGTTTGTTTTATTTTGTTTTGCTTTGCATTGTTTTTTATTTTTACTGTGAGCTCATATTACTGAAGATGTTATTTGAGCCCTGAGTTGAAATGTTTTTGTTTTTTGTTTTTTAATGAGAGAAGGCTTTTGTCCTACCAGTCCCAAAGCCTCGCTAATCAGGGACCACTGTACACTGAATATTTGTATGTTCAACATTGAGACCACCCAGGAAGTATGAATTCAGTCAGTAAAACTAAAGTCAGTTGGCTGTGGTTACTAAGTAGAAAAGAAAGATTTTATTCCTCTCCATACAGTATCACAGTTCAAGGAATTAATTTTCTTGTCCTCTTTCAATAGGTGAAGGTATGGTGTATAGAGATGCAATTCCCTGTGAGCATCCCATCTTGTATATACTTAGGGTTTAGCTGTGTTGCCCACTTCCAAACAGTTGCAGAAAACAAACTTTATCCATACAGAAAGCTCCTTTAAGGGGAACTGATACAGGGGTTCGTTTTCCTCTGTTTATTCCCTGACTTCTAAGAATTCCTTACTTTCTTAACTCTTCACAGATGCATTCATAAAGATTTTATTTTTAATATTTCCTCCATCTCTCTTTAGTTGTTCTCAGCAGAAGAGGTCTTAAGGCAATCTAATTCATAACACTGCCTGAAATAGAAATAAAATCTTGTTCACATTTAAATCCTATGTTATAAATTGACACACCAACTCTCAGTTATTAACTCTTGTATTAGAAAGTTCTTGTCAAAACTGAGGGTCACCAGAGGGGAGCTGGGAGATAGGGAAAAATAGGTGATGAGGATTGAGGAACATACCTGAGATAAGCGCTGGGTGTTGTATGGAAATGTTGAATCACTATATTGAACACCTGAAACTAATATTACCCTGTATGTTAACAACTGCAATTTCAATAAAAACTTTAAAAAAAGAGAACAGACCAACAATTGAAAAACTAAAAAAGTAAAGAGCTCTTGTCTACAACAATTGAACAGTAACTTAACAACTGTTGTTTTAAATTGTGAAAGATCAAGGAAAACATTAAAAAATCTGGCCCCAAGTAATTCCCTCATCATAAAAGAATTCATTTAAAATATCCCCCTCTTTGCCTCCCATCATGGGCAAGCATCATTTGTATATTAGTCTTAATAGTTTTCAGTTCAGTTCACCTGAAAGAAACATTTTTTGGCTAACTGTCTATAATTTTAAAGAAAGGAAGAAAGAAAGAAAGAGAAAGAAAGAAAGAAAATTAGTTGCAGGGAAAGGACTTTACCCTCCAGTGGGAGAATCGAATAAGTAGCCAATTACCAAAATTTGATACATATAAAGAGTAACAAAAGAACTATGGATACAGTAACAAAAATAGAAGAAGGGTGCTTGTTATTACCTCAGTGTGTCTTTTTGGATGTGGGGGAGGAACTGGCATCATCCCGCATTTTTTCACCATGGAGTCGTCATAGAAGCATATTGAAAGTAAACAAAAATTCTCCAGCTCAGAAGAGGCTAGAGGGTGTTTGGAAATCCAGGAGCGTCAACTAGAACAGAGAAAGGTACAGAGATAGAAAGCAGCATTGTGTGTGCAGGAAACTACAAATAGTGTTTACCTTGGATTCAAATGGCAAGGAGGCCTGTGAGAGATGAGATTGTACGCATTGCCATGGGTCATGGGAAGGAATGTGAATTTTATCTGCCACATGAGTAAGAAGCATTGTTTTAAGCAGCAAAGGAGCAAAACACTTTTGTAAAACAGGTATGTTAATTAGGAAATTTACGCAGGACGGAGGAAGGAATATGTGGGACATGCCTATGTGGTTTTTCCTTCATTCTTTATTGTATTTCTTTGTTTTTGGTTTAGCATTTTCTACAGATTCTTCTATGTATTTCTGTAATATTTGCTTATCATTATAATGGAAGTATATGATTTTATCACCTAGAAAATTGATTTTATACACACATACACACGCATACACACACCCATTAGAAGTTATATATATATATATATATGTATATCTACATACACACACACACACACACACATATATATATATCCTATCTACCTATACATATCTATAGATGGATGGATAGATCGATATTTATATATAAAGTTTCTTTTATGCATGTGTACATAATTTTTTAAAGTATACAGTATAAAACACACACACTTCACAATGTTTTGTAAACTTTTTATTAGCTTAAAAAAGATACCATGAAAGGGACATCTGGGTGGCTCAGCTGGTTTAGCATCTGACTCTTAATTTCAGCTCAGGTCATGATCTTGGGGTTGACCACCACATTGGGCTCCATGCTCAGTGTGGAGTCTGCTTGAGATTCGCTCTCTCCCTCTCTCACTGCCCTCTCCCCAAATCACACTCTCTTGAAAAAATAAATTAGTAAATACGTAAATAAGTAAATAAAATCTTTAAAAAAAGGTACCATAAAAATTTGCCAGATCTTTAAGATTTTTTTCCACATTATTTTAATGCTACATAGCACGAACTCATATATCACTATTCTAATTTATTTAAAAGTACTTTTATTGGGATGCCTGGCTGGCTCAGTCAGTGGAGATTGTGACGTTTTATCTTGAAGTTGTGAGCTTGAGCCCCACATTGGGTATATCTAAAAATAATTTTTTAATTACTTCATCTAATTGTATTACTTAAAATAATTTTAAAATCTTAAAAAATAAAATAAAGTAAAAATAAAATTGCTTATATTGGAATACATTTTGATTTTTCATGATTGGTAAAAAAAAAAAAAATCACACAGGGAAACACTATTATATATAAATGCTTTAGCATACTTGTAGGTATCTCTTTAAATTACATAAATAAAAATGGAATATTTCCCAGCTAAAGGTGAAGAACATGTGGAAAACATTTGTGGCACTTTTCCGAATTGACCTCCAAAATGTTATGCACGTTACGCTACTCCGAAGAGTGCCAGTTTCTTCATACTGTCTTCAATACGGGAATGTAATTTGAGATTTAATTTAAATTTATTTGGTTATTAATAAAGGGTTTCTTGATATTTATTCTGAGGTCAATTATGTTTCTTCTTCGGTGAATTGCTTATGGCACTTTTTTTTTAAAGATGTTATTTATTTATTTGACAGCGCACAAGTAGGCAGAGAGGTAGGCAGAAAGAAAAGGGGAAGCAGGCTTCCCACTGAGCAGAGAGCCCAATGCGGGACTGGATCCCAGGACCCCAGGATCATGACCTGAGCTGAAGGCAGAGGTTTAACCCTCTGAGTCACCCAGGTACCCCTGCTTATGTCATTTTAATTTTTTTATTGCAACACCCAAATTTTAATAATTGTTTATAAATGAGCTTTGTGTTCTAAAAACATGAATACTTTGTCATACATGTGTTAAAGAAAAAATATGATTCAGCTAATAAAGAATAGTGAGGCAGCCTTTATTCAGGGGACCATAGCAAGAAGTGTAGGGACCCCTGCAATCAGGTTTTGTGCTGGTGAGAGAGATGAGGTTCTACTGCAAACACAGCAAGGAAAAGTAAGAATTAGCGCCAAGGAGTCCTGTAGGGCTCCGTGGATGGAAAATTACCCAGAGGAAACAGCAGGGGCGAAAGGAGATTTGGTGTAACTGGCCCAACAGGATTCATTGCTGAAGGCAGGGTGGTCAGACATCACGTGGGGGGTGGTGAGGAATGAGGAATCTGCTCAGATAAGGAGGTTAGGGGATTTCTAGCTAAACTGACTTAGCAGGGTTCTTGCTAAAATTGGGCCTTCCAGAGACAAACATGGAAGCCCCCAAATGAAGGATTACATAGAATTCAGAGAAACTTGTGTAGAGTTTGGTCAAAGAGGGACCTTTGTCATTTTTTTTAAATATTATCTCAATTATGATCAATCTAATTTTTTCTTACATTTTTTGACATATGACAATTTTTTAAAGATATTATTTATTTTTTTGAGTGAGAGAGCACAAGCAGGGGAGGGGCAGAGAGAGAAGGGGAGGAGCAGACTACCCACTGAGCAGGGAGCCCAATGTGGGGCTGGATCCCAGGACCCTGGGATCACGACTGGAGCCAAAGGCAGACGCTTAAGCAACTGAGCCACCCAGGTGCTCCAACACATGGCAACTTTTAAGTTAAATCTATTGGTAAACAGGTATATATGTCCATGTTCTTGTTCTCTTCTTATTTTAATTTTTAACTTTAGTTGTTAAAATTCCACTAGGATGTGCTTGGTATGTGGTATTAGAAAAAACAGCTTATTTCTTGACAATTTAGCAAATTTACTAAAGTGCAATAGTAATATAGTCTCTACTTGATCAAAATATCACTTTTGTCATAAACTGATTTTACAAGTAATCATAAGTTGTTCATAGACTTTTATTTTGTGGAATAACTATTCATGAACTAGTTGTTTGAACAAGAGTAGCATTATGACATTGAATGTCTACTTTCTCCTTCATTGTTGTCGAAGACTACTTGCCTCTTCTTATCTATTAATTCTTGTATACAAAATTCAAAATGATTTGTCATATTACAAAAGAAACATCATTTAGCCCCTTCCAAGGGTCAAAATGTTATTACTTTTTGTCCGCATAATTAAAAAATAAAAGGGATGGGCACGGGGCGCCTGGGTGGCTCAGTGGGTTAAGCCTCTGCCTTCGGCTCAGGTCATGATCTCAGGGTCCTGGGATCGAGTCCCGCATCGGGCTCTCTGCTCAGCAGGGAGCCTGCTTCCTCCTCTCTCTCTCTGTCTGCCTCTCTGCCTACTTGTGATCTCTATCTGTCAAATAAATAAATAAAAATCTTTATAAAAAAACAAAAAAGGGATGGGCACCAGGGTGGCCCAGTTGGTTAAGCATCTGCCTTCAGCTCAGGTCCTGGTCCCAGGATCCTGGGATCAAGCCCCGTATTGGACTCCCTGCTCAGCGGAAAGTCTGCTTCTCCCTCTCCCTCTGCCACTCCGCCTCCCATTGTGCTCTCTGTCTGGAACAGGTGTGTGCACTCGCTCTCTGTCTCTCTCTCAAATGAATAAAAATCTTAAAAATAAGTAAATAAACAAATTAATAAATAAATACAAATAAAAGGGAACAAAAGTCTATAGAGTGAAATATGTCTCCCATTTGCTCCCAAATATTGAAGTCTCCTCTTGGAGAGACAATCAGTATTAATTATTGTGTATCTTTAAGGTATATTTCACATATATATATTTCAAAATTCTAATCTATTTGCCTTTCTAGTGATGTGAGAAACAAAAGCAAAAGAAAAATCAAATTTGCTCACCTCTTACAGTCAGTCCATTGACAAGTCCTTGAAACGGGCAGAGTGACCCTCCTCTAGGAACTCAGCTGCCTCAGAGTTAATACTCTACTAAGAACAAAAGGCAATCTTAGCCTATAAAGATCCTGAAAGTTTACTTTACCATATAAAATTCCTTTGGAAATGTCTTTTATCTCTATCCCCCAAGACACATGTTGGCAGTCATCCCCAAAACATAAAATCCACTGATATACATGTGAAGGGTCTCAAGACTAAGGTTTTATTAGACAGTAAGAAATGACCTTTTCCCAATAATACCCAGCCCCCTCAAGGTCCTAGAAACCTTGCTTCCAAAATTACTTAGAGATTTACACTATCCCTAACCCCTCCCAACTTGAAAGTATATTAAGGGGCCACTCCTCAAGACTCCTTTTTCTGCCCACATGTCCTATCCTTGTGTTTTAATGAAACCATCTTTTTGCACCAAGGACATGTCAATAATTATTTCTTGGCTGTCAGCTTTGAACCCCAACATCTTTTCTATATCACTACCATACAGGTTTTTTTTTTTTTTCCTGTTTCTTAGAAAAGCATGGATTTCTGGGTTGAAATATTTATTTCCTTTTTCAGTCCAGGAAACATGTCATTCAATTCTCTTTGGGATTATATCGCTGCTGATGAGAATTTTGCTGTAACTTTCATATTTATTGCTCTGTATGTAATGTCTCTTTTTCATTGTGTGCCTGCAGGATTTTCTCCCCCCCCCCCCTTTTCTTTGGCGGTTTACAAGGTATCTAGGGATTTTTTTTCATATTCTTATTATTTATCACTCTTGGGGTTTTCTGTGTTCCTTACATCCATGATTTTTTTTTGTCTTTCATTAATTTTGGGAAATTCTTGGACATCTTTTTCTTCAAAGATGTCTTCTGCTTTATCCTCTTTCCCCTAATGGCAAGTGCACTTACTTGTATGGTAACAGTTAGAATATTATCCCACAGATCTTGGATGTTCTAGTGGTTTTTGTTTGTTATTTTAACATATTTTCTTCCTATTTTAGTTTGAATAATTTTTATTGGCCTATTTTCAATTTTAGGGACTCTCTCCTCAGCTCTTTCAGTTTACTGGTAAGTCCATCAAAGAGTTTCTTTATATCTTATGCTGTGTTTTTATATCTTGCATTTTCATTTTGCTTCCTTCCACCTCTCTTTTTTTTTTTCCACCTCTCTTTTGATGTGACACATAGTTTCGTGCATGCCGCCTAGATTTATTCATGGTTGTTTTGAAGTCCTAGATACCTTAAAGAAGTGTCATTCTGGGTCTGGTTCTGTTTACTCTTTTACCTCTTCATTTTTTGCTCTTGTTTTTTTAGGGCACATTTTCATTTTCCATTGAATGATGGTTATTGTGTACAGAAAAGTAGAAACCAAGGTAACTGGAATTTATTACAAGAAATGGATACACCTTTTTTTTTTTTTTTTGTTCAGTCATTGTATAGGGGTCAAGCTACTTAGTTAGCTTCTGTTACCTTCAGTGCACCGTAGACTTCTACCTTGTGCTAAAAGTGGTGTGTAGGGTACTGAAGAGTTTCTATGTGTTAGGTCCATAATCAAAGGAGTGAGACTGATACAAAGCAAAGGTCAAGCAAAGCTTTATTTTGCGCCAAGCATTGAGAATCAAATTAATGGTCAAACCGACCGTTGGGGGCTGCCTCTTACAGAGAGGACGACCCCTCCCTGCCTTACAGACTAACTTTTATAGAGCAAAGAGCATGTGGTTGGGCCTGGCCACACACAGGTGGCCAATGAGATTCCAACACACAGAGAAAGCTGCACAGTCATGCTAGGTCGCACATGGGTAGCGAATTGAATTACAATTTACCCTAGTAGATATTTGAACTAGCCTATCACATTGGTCAGAATTGGTGCCCAAAAGGTGGGACCCACACTCCTTGGTAGCTAGGGAGACAGTATGCACGCCCCACTGATTGGATGTCTCCACCTGGCCTGATCTGCCCTTGTATTTTGGCCTTGTTACTTGGGACTGATTTCCCAGACTTGTTTTTAAGTAAGTTTCCTTGGGGGCGGGCAGGGTCAGTTTAAGTTTTATTGCATAAACAACAAAATCACTGTTTAACCGGATGGAATTGCTCTGGCTAAATAGGCCCTTACACTATAATGTTGTGTCTTCCTTGGACACGGATATGATGTTATTTGACCAAATCATTTTATATCTTTCAAGGGTTGTTCTAAATTTGTTACATTCCAGTGTGTCCAGGTGGCTCAGTTGGTTAAGTGTCTGCCTTTGGCTCAAGTCATAATCTCAGAGTCCTAGGATCAAACCTCACACTGGGCTCCCTGCTCAGTGGGGAGCCTGCTTCTCCCCCTGTCCCTCCCCACTGCTGCTTCTGCACTCTCTCTCTCTCTCTCTCAAATTAATAAAATCTAAAAAAAAAAAAAAAAAAAAGAAGTAGAAGAAGAAGAAAGAACACCAGAAATATTCCACAGACAACATCAATGATTACATGAACTCTGTCTTAGCTATGGAACACCAAGCAGGTTGGTTAATCTCTCTGAGCTGTTGATAGTAATAGAATATACCACATGGGGCTATTTTGAGGGCAGATGAGCTAATGCACAGAAAGTCTTTAGTGTAGTGCCTGGCAATCCAAAAGTTGTCTATACACATGAGCTGTCTTCATTTCTACCACCACCACAATTGCTGTCATCATCATCGTCACATAGCCAAATCAATTTCATTCACGTATTTTTATATATGTTTATCTTGGATTATACAATATTTTGAATTATTTATGTCTTTGACTCCAGAAAAACTTACATTTGATCATGATTATTTTCTTAGTTATTTTTGATGATTTCGTGACCATTCTGGGCCTGTACATGAAGGTCTACTTCAGCATTTACCAGAGAGTGAAGGGGAAAAAAGGAGTTGTGCTGAATAAGTGTTTTGTTTATTTTCTTTAAAGATTTTACTTATTTATTTGAGAGACAGAGAGCCTGAGAGAGAGCAGGAGTGGAGTGAGGGGCAGAGGAAGAACCAGACTCCCCACTGAGCAGGGAACCTGATGTGGGGCTCAATCCCGGGACCCTGGGATCATGACCAGAGCTGAAGGCAGAAGTTTAACTGACTGAGCCACTCAGGTGCTCCAGTAACCGTTTCATTTAAATGGCACTTAAGATACATGTTTAAAAATATAAAAGTGCCAATTCAGAAAATGGGCTCGGGCACCTGGGTGGCTCAGTGGGTTAAGCCGCTGCCTTCGGCTCAGGTCATGATCTCAGGGTCCTGGGATCGAGTCCCGCATCGGGCTCTCTGCTCAGCGGGGAGCCTGCTTCCCTCTCTCTCTCTCTGCCTGCCTCTCTGCCTACTTGTGATCTCTGTCTGTCAAATAAATAAATAAAATCTTAAAAAAAAAAAAGAAAGTGGGCTCAAAACTGCAGTATTATCACAATTTGTAAAAATAAGATTGAAGGCGTATATTGATTTCTTTAATATATGTATATATAATATCACACCAGGAATTAGTTGTAGGATAAAAATTAAATTATAGTTCACAAACTATTTTTGTTCCTTAGTAGAAGCATTTTCCTCTAATCTGAAAACAGATACAAAGGAATCTATTTTTCTTAGGAATATAAGATTCTCTTCATAGTTTCACTATTTTGTTCCACCATTAATAAGAATTATTAGGAAAGGGAGGAAATGCCATGTAAAGAGCCCTAAAACTTATTCCTATTACTTTACTCAATCCCTTTTAAAAGAACAAATAAATCATGTGTAAAGGAGAAAATATTAGAATATGAAAAATATTAAAAATTTTAATATTAAATTTAAGTCTTCAAGCTTAAAGGTTTGTTTTATTTTGTTTTACAATGCTCCAGTCATTCTTTACACCAAACAATAACATTTTATTTTAGTCTTATAGGTATCCATAATCTTTTTTGTTCAAAAAACAAAGAAACACTGATAACATTCCTGAATGATACCAAAGATAAGTTTTGCAGAAATGCAGAAAGTTAAACAGTACAAATTACTCAGTAAAATTTCAAAATTAGATCTTAGATAATTTTCTTTCTTTTTCCCTACTGCTAAAGGAATCTAAACTGAATTTCTCAGTAACTAATCCCCTTTCTTCTGTGACTATCTGCGAGTTATCATACCAATTCTATGTTCCTTCTATACAAAATGATTAATAAGGATCATTTAGTGGAATGCAGAAACTAAGCCATACCAAACAAAACATGTTAGGTCAAAAGACAGAAAATAAATAGAAAAACTATTTCTAAAGTATATGACCCTTTTCATAAGAAGACAATTTTCCCATGTTCTTTACCTTAGAAGAGGCACAGCAGTGGTAGCACTATTCCCATATAATGTATTTTTATGATGTTTCAAAACAATGAAAAGAAGAAAATTATATGGAAAACTCCTCTTTTGTGAAATCTTCCCTGCCGCTGCCCCCTGCCCCTGGACAAGGCTATGCCTCCACCTTCATGCCATCCCCTCCACCTTATCTATATCCCCCGTGTAGCCCTAACGACGCTGGGAGCAACATTCGTATACGATACATTCATATTTATTTTAATTTAAAATAAATTGAATTAGCCAACATATAGCACATCATTAGTTTCAGATGTAGAGTTCAACAATTTATCAGTTGCACAGAACACCCAGTGCTCATCACACCGTGCTCATCCCATCACGGGGCCTCCTTGATGCCCATCCCCCAGTGAGCCCTCTCCCACCCACCCTCACTTTGTTTCCTAGAGTTCAGAGTCTGTCATGGTTTTTCTCCCACTTTGATGACTTCCCATTCAGTTTTTCCTCCCTTCCCCTATGACCCCCTGTGCTGGTTCCTATATTCCACATATGAGTGAAACCATCTAATTGTCTTTCTCTAATTGACTCACTTCACTCAGCATAATATCCTCAGTTCCATCCACGTTGATGTAAATAGGAATGGCTGATAGTTGAGTAATACAGTCCATTGTATATCTACACCACGTCTTTATCCATTCATCTGTTGATGAACATCTTGGCTCTTACGACAGTTTGTCTATTATGGACATTGTTGCTATGAGCGTTGGAGGCAGGTACCCTCTCCAATCACTGCATTTGTATCTTTGGGTTAAATACCCAGTAGTGCAATTGCTGGGTTCCTAGGGTAGCTTTAAAACAAACAAACAAACAAAAAAAAGGAGGGCACTTGATTTAATGAGCACTGGGTGTTATATGCATTGGTAAATCATGAAATTTTACCTCTGAAGCTAATTTTTTAAAAGCGCTTTCCATTAGGAATCACAAGTGAATCAAAATTAAAATTTAACTTCCCTTGGGTGCCTGGGTAGCTCGGTGGGTTAAAGCCTCTGCCTTCAGCTCAGGTCATGATCTCAGGGTCATGGGATCAAGCTCCACTTCTGGATCTCTGCTCAGCGGGGAGCCTGCTTCCCTTCCTCTCTCTCTACCTGCCTCTCTGCCAACTTGTGATTTCTGTCTAATAAATAAATAAATAATTCAGAAAAAAAAAAGTCGACTTTCCACATTTACAAAATAATGGAGAAAACTTACATTGCCTCAATAGGTTAATAAAATGCACAAAATAAATAAATGTATTTGTATAAGATTCTCGAAAGCAATTATTTAAACAGTCCTGTATAAGACTGAAATTTCAGGGTGCACGGCAAATATCATAATGCCGGGTACAGCAACTGACACAGCAGATACGTGATAAACATTGAAAATTTAAAAAGGAGAACACAGAGAGAAAGACCGGGAAGTGGGAGGATGGGAGGTGAGAAGATTGACAGTCGCACAGGAAAAACTTGATACAATTGTTAAAAAGCCATTTGAATAGGTAACAAAATTTCTTCTCCCATTTTTTTGGCCTGGATTTTATGCCTACAGAGAATGACTTGGAGCTTTCACCAGCCAATTAAAGCGAGTAATATTCCTGGAAATAGCAAGACGGCTATACTTGTTGTAATAGAATCAAACGTAAAATGTAAAAAGGGAACGAAAAGTACCGATATAAAATCCTAAATCTTCGGAAAGAAATGGCTGACGAGCTTCAGTGAGATCTTCACATTGTGCACTCACTTCTGATGTGCAAAGTACGTAAACAGAGATATCTCTAATTTGACGTATTGCTGATAGGGGGAAAAGAACTTTTTTTTTTTTTTCGGTCTTTTTGGTTTCATGATATGAGTTTTATACTGTCCCTAAAATCATCAAGTCTGTTCTTAGAATTCAGGTAAGAATTGCTTTACCTCATGGTACCTGGGCTCAAAAAGCAATGAGCGACAGTCTCAGTGTTCTGTCCATATCCAAAGACCCCAGCTACTCAGAAATGACATCTGGGTTAGAGGATTGATTCATTATGTTCTTTAAGATTGTATGATTTTGCCTTATACTTCCTGCTCATTCCATGTCATGTCACTAATCTCCTTGTGTTTTAATTTCAAATTTTCCAAAAGAGGAACAAATGCTTGACTTGTGCCTTCTCCCTCTCTGTAGGATGTTTCCGCATCACCCAGTGAGCTTGCCTGACCCGGGCACCTGTGCCTAACAGGTGTGTCTCTGCAGCTCTCTCGCGACGTTCTTTTGGGTTTCACCTACTTTCTTTTATTTGACTTCTAATTTTGAATGAGACATATATATAGTCTATGCAGTTGCCATGAGTTTGGATGAACATCAGTTTATCCATTAAATCCTCTGTCTTCAGCTCGGGTCATGATCCCAGGGTCCTGGGATGGAGCCAGGATCCTGGGATAGAGCCCTGCATCTGGCTCTCTGCTTGGCGGGGAGCCTGCTTCCCCCTCTCTCTCTGCCTGCCTCTCTGCCTACTTATGAACTCTGTCTGTCAAATAAATAAATAAATCTTTAAAAAATTAAAAAATAAAATAAAATTAGGAAGGGCTTTTTGGCAGAGCTGTAGTAACATGGCTTAGTCTCTGTACCTGAGTATTCAATATATGTTAGAGATGAGCATGGTGTGGATAGATTCCAGAAAACATTACATTTACCTACTCAGAATCCAGTGTGCTTATTTTAAAGTTACAAAGCCATAAAACTGAAGACTTTGTATTTTCTGACTTGGGGGTACAATATGGAAATTTGGAATCTATTCCTTCTTTCTGATATATAAATATATATACACATCCATACATAATATTTATATTTATACTTATATGATGCACATATACATATATGTCATTTTCAACCAGGTCATAGAATCTACAAGACGTAGCACTGAATCCTTTGGTTTATGCCATCATATTCCCCAGTTCTTTTATAGGTTTAATTCTGTAAGACAAAATCATCTTATTTGATGTCTTAATTCATTACATCCTCACACTGGTGACAAAAATACCATTAGCCCACAGTGACTTCATAGAAAAAGAAGAAGCAGGTCTGGTTTTCTCATATGAACAACATTCTAATTATGTCAAGATTTCATTGACCTAAAATTACTGAATAATTACCTCATCGAGGACACAACATATAATAAATTGCTTGCACGGCAGAGCTATACCATAAAACACATATACAGCAATTTGGATACCTACTGTCATTCTAAGTGCTAAAATGGCCTTTAAATTACAGAATAGTGGAGCTGGCACTGTCCAACCTGCCCATTTCACAGATTTAGAAGCTAAGTTCCAGAGAGTCTATGACTAAGGTGAGTGAGCAGGTGGTTGCACATCAGCAATCAGTTGCCCTGACTCCTACCCAGTCCTCTTTCTTCTATACTCTCACCACCCTTAACAAGTTTTAACTAGAGTTGTATGCATATTGTGCTTGATTGTATTAAAGGCTGAAAGAATAGATTACCTGACTCTATCAGTCATTGGCTGTGTGAGCTTGGCCAAATCCCTTAACTTTAGCTGCCTCAGCATCTGTGAAGCAAAGATAATAAGAACAATGAAACTACAGGTGAGGATTAATTAGCTTAAATATGTAAAATATACATGGCACACAGTGAACACTAAAGAAATGCCACACATTACTGTCATGGGAAAACCAAAGAAAGAAAATGTGAATTCTGATATTGTGTCATTCACAACTGGCTCCCTTCCCCTGCCTATATTTTTTTTTGTTGTTTTTTTGTTTTGTTTTGTTTTGTTTTGTTTTTTCTAGCATACTGGAGCTCTTGAGAAACAACATTAAAAAAAAAAGAAAGGCACAGCTTATCAGGGAACAGCAGGCAGCCCCTTTTCAGAAAACAGGGAATTGGAAATGGAATAGGAGTTAGCCAGGGGTGCCTGCGTGGCTCAGTGCGTTAAGCTTCCAACTTCTGATTTCAGCTCAGATCATGATCTCAGGGTGGTGAGATCAAGCCCCCGCATGGGACTCTGTCCTGGATGTGGAGCCTGCTTAAGATTCTCTCTTCCGGGGCGCCTGGGTGGCTCAGTGGATTAAGCTGCTGCCTTTGGCTCGGGTCATGATCTCAGGGTCCTGGGATCGAGTCCCACATTGGGCTCTCTGCTCAGCGGGGAGCTTGCTTCCCTCTCTCTCTCTCTCTGGCTGCCTCTCTGTCTACTTGTGATTTCTCTCTGTCAAATAAATAAATCTTTAAAAAAAAAAAAAAAAGATTCTCTCTTCCTCGTCCTCTGCCCCTCCCCCACCTCTAAAAAGAAAAAAAAAAGAGTAGGGGTCACTTGTCTACACATGCATACACACACAGATCATCGGTGTTCTCCTAGCCCAATCTCCCTAGATCTGAATGACAAAGACAAAGTTTCCTAGAATCATTACTATTAGCCTAGCCTAGAAATCTCAGACAGGCACCAGATGAGAACCATTCCCACGGATAGGAATCCATTGTGGACAACCACTACCAATTCTCAGAGAGCAGGTGGGACTAATCTGTTTTTGGTTATCTCTTCTAGACCCCCAGAATTTCTTGTTAGCTAATTGCATATACTCCAACAAGCCACACCATTCACCTTAAAATAAATACAATTCTGCATTTTCACTGCAGATTTTGTGCATGATGGCGAAATTTTTCACAACGGTACGACAAACGCTTCCGTAATGTCATACATATAACCAAATTGTCTTATAACTGTCTTAATCAAATATAATTTGATAGTTTTGCCGTTACTATTGCAGTGCTTTTGACTAGCATTGTTTCCACTCCTAGATTTTAGAAAAAAAAAAAAATTGGGGACCCTAATTTGTACGACCATCGTTTCTTCAAAAATTTCCTCCAGGAAAGAAGAGCCTAGAAATGCAGGAGAGGGAGCAGACATTAATGAAGGAAAGCATCTTTCAGAGAAGGGCTGCTGAGAACTTCAGGGTCTCTTGGCAACAAGAGGCTGCTCTGTGGTATCAAAGAAGCAATACCTGCCTCTGACAATCTGGAGGGCTCAGAAGAATTTGGAGCGCCTGGATTCTCAGGCTCCATCTTAGGTCTCCATCTCCTGTCTCAGGGCCCCACATTTTTCTATGAGGACCCTGACTTCCGCATGAGGCAACTATCAGATGAGGCATTTCAGATTTTCAGCCCTGTCTGCGCTCTGGCTGCAGGAGATAAGGATGACTCAGGACATGCCTTAAACGTAAGAATCAGAAAAACAACCTCTCTTCTCAAAAAAGTTTTCAAGGCTTCTAGAGCAGGAGTTACCACTTTTTTTTTTTTTCGTAAGGGGCCAGATAATGAAGTTTTGGGGCTTGTGGGGGACATTGGCCCCTTTTGCACTTGTTCAACTCCACCTTGTCATGCAGATGTAGGCAGAAACAACACCTAAACAAACGACGGACGGTGGTTCCTTCCAGTAAAATCTTATTTATAAAAATAGGTGGCCGGCCCACAGGCTATAGTTGGCCAAACCCTGCTCTGAAGCAATTGTCAAAAGCCATCCAACCACATGCTCTTCTTAATTACTCTTTTCCTCATTCTCTCTAAAAGCCTGGCTGCAAAGACCTGCCACCTCAGACCACAGAGTCATTGCCATTAGAATGCCACTGCCTGGCGCAGGAGACACCACCCCACCAACAGCAGCGGTCCCATCAGGGAGCAGGCCAGCTACAGCAGCTTCAGATACTCGTGGTTTGACATGAGTCGACATTCAGTGGAGCCCAGAAAGCAGCCTCAGGAAAGGGCATGAGGGCATATAGTCTTTGAGGAGGTCGGAAGGGCAAGGAGCAGGTAAGCTAGCTTAGGAAGCAGGGGAAGGAGACAAGGAATAAGGTGGGGAAGGGACAAAGCCAATGCAAGGGTGCATTAGAGACACTTGGAACTTGGTTCTATCAGGACCCTCTGAAGACACATGTATAATGAACCTTTATACTGTCTCTAAGGAAAAGAGGAGGACTACAAATAGCAAGATAGAGTCTCTCATGTCAAGCAGAGACGCAAGCACTGAAGCATGTTCCAGTTAAGATCATTAATAGAGGAGACCCAGCAGCATGGTAAGACCATCCTTCTGCAGCTCAGATGGGCTCCAGATGAGAAACTGCCAGGGCATGGGGTGCAGCTGGGAAATACCACTAGGTTACACCTGCCCAGAAGTGTTTAGAGCAGCAATGGCCAGAGTCGAGGGCTCAGTTAAATAAGGGCCAGGAGAATGGGAAGTAGACAGCAATCCTAGGACTTTGAAGATACTCAAATGTCAGTAATTGTGAGCTACTCATTGCCATGGCAATGGTGAATTATCAGTAAACCACAGAACTTCATAATTAGGTCATTGGTAATTGATAAAATACGAAGGAGCATTGGTAAGTCGTAAATCCTTCTTATAGGAAGGAAGCTTATAAATCTTCAAATTTGCTCTTTGGAATCTCAAAAATTACTTTCAAAATATCTGGACAATTGATTTTCCAGTCTCTGCTTAAATAGCTGGGGGGGGTGTGCAAAAACAAAACAAAAAAGCTTCTATTTCATTGAGCTGATCAATAAATTATAAGCTAGGTGGGAATAGTTTAAATTTCTTATTCTGTGGTCTCATGTGCCTCCTACTGACTAAAATTGTCCACTTCTAGTTCCAGAATTTATTAAACTAGAGATACTACGCTAGTATTAATTGATTTTAAGTAATAAAATACTCTTGATACAATTTTAAGTTCCTGTGACATTTGGAAGTCACTTACATTTGGGGTGGTCAAACATTTGCATGAGGTACTGGCCCATAGGACTGATTTTAAATTTTATCCTTTGTCACCACCTGGTGGTAGAACATTTTCTCTTCTTCTTAGAATTTTGCGCTTGAAGTTCTTTTTTGTTGCCAAGGAAAATCTCTAAACCAAGAGAGTAAATTTAGCAAGTATGAAACTTTAGCCTTGATAGTCTGGTATAAATGTATACTAACCATACTTACGCACTTAATAATAATATTTGCTTAGTGAATGATTTTTTGTCTTAGTAAGCTGCAATGTCTACGATTTTTCATTTGAATTGTAAAAAGCCCTTAAGTGTGACGAACGGAAGTTATCCACAGTATTATCTTATGAGGTAGTTCCCCCTTTTTTTTTTTTCCCTAAGCTTAATTGATTTTTGGTTTAAACTGATGGAGCTACATGATTAAGGACTTAGCTAAGGCATTTTATTACTGTTTTAAGTTTTATTAACTACACTTAAAGTTACAATATTTAAAGGATATTTTCCATGATACCAAAAGGCAAGAGGCAGCTGAGTAGAAATGTATTAAATAAGATTGCAAAGGTGTTAAAAACTTTAAGTTCCAGCCTTGAACTCTTTGGACAACCGGCTTGAACAACATTTGTTGTAGAACGTTGCCACCTCGTGGATAAAAAAAGAAGTACTGAAGGCCGTGGAGTTTTTAAGGTGGAAATTTCGTGTTGCCAGAAAGTTCCTAGTTAGTGTTTTAAATAAAACTTAATCATTGGAAACAACAGTAATGACAGATCTGACAACATACTTACTTACCAAAGCAATTAATTGTTTAAAATTCCCAAAGGCATTTGATGAAAAATAATGAGCCAGAGTTATTTCTAAGTCTCCAATTTGGCTACATCTTAGGCAAGACACTTAACCTCTGTGAGGCTCAATTCCACATCTGTCAGACAAGGGCAGTGGATTAGACAGATCTTACTCTTCGGTTTTTGCAAATGCATGACTTTGAGGTCATAGCTATTTTAAGTCCAAATGCAATTTACAACAATTTTTCTGTTTTTTTTTTTTTTAATATTTGTATTTCTGGGTATGTAACTGGCTTAACATAAATGTTTTCTATCTATTTTCTCATTTATAATCAAATAAAATGTCCACTGGTCCAGTGTTACTTTGAGCCGTATGTTTCTTCCCAAAAAACACTAATGTTAAACAGTTTCTTTTTCTAATTGGTAAATCCTCCTGTTGGGAAATATGAAGAGCATTACATGTTTATGAAATATGTATATCATTTCTGTACACAATGTTTACACTAGAATGCTAATAGCTCATATATTTTACCAGATTCCTTCATTTCATGGCCATTTCAATACTTAATTTGGTGTAGACTTCTAGAGAATTATAAATTGAGTATTGTGTTGTAGTATATAAATATATGAAACACATACAAACATGTAAAGTATAAATAAGAATGAATAACTGTTTATTTCTTGTACTTTAAAATGCACAAAACTTTTTCTTTTCTCTGTTAATAGAGGACACAGATGCTTTTAAAAGGCCAAACTATTAATTGTAAAAATACTTTTATGTCAAATATTTTAACTTTTATTAGGTCATCTCTACTAATAATAAAAACTGGTTAAGGTCTATAAATTAGAGCATATCAAGATTTATACTTCCATAAGCACATATGTATTCTATAAAGAGGAAACCAGAAATATGGTAGGGGGGAATTCAGCATGTGAGCATTGGGTACACGTTTAAATCGTTTAAATCAAGAAGCAAACGTTTTATGAGTGGGAGTACAAAACTGACTAACAAGGATCCAATATCACATGTCACTTTTACTAGCACCATGTACAAATTTGATTCCTTTGGTCTTGTTTCTTCTCTAGTAAAGTATGTTTTTCAATTCACAATTTTGTTTATAAATATATGTATATATTCATGTCACACCACAAACGCCTGAACAGAGTGCTGGTCCTTAAAAACAAAGAAGTAAGTAGATTAAATGTTCTACTGAGCATGGAAGGACTTTTTCAAGCTTAGTAATTGGCAACTTCTACATCCATGCCTCTGTTGAAGCGATTAAAAAAGAATCATTTCCCAGAACTACAGGTGCACAACAGATTGGAGTCATTATGCAAAAGAACAGAAATCTGGAGAGAAACCCAGTGAGTAAAAAAGCCATGTTCCTGGCCATTCTTTTGCCATTAGTTCTCTGTTTTTTCAGTTCTATTTGTATATACAACATGAAATCTGCAAAAATTATAACAGTTTTGAAGTAAACCATTCAAGATTAGAAATGTATGCCTTGAATTAAACAAACTTCCCATAAGAAGCGCACTGGAGGCAGAAAGAGACTAAAGGCCCAACTTGCTCTAATATAAAAGCTAAATTTTACGTACGGGAGTTCAAAGTTGGGAATGTATTACACGATTTTTTTTTTTTTAACTACACATTTTTTCTGCTGATTTTCTGAATTTCCCTGTCCCCATTCAAGCAAATCACATTGAACCTTACTGCTCTGGTAAGTTTTTCAGCCCCTAGACCACCTCAGGTATCTGAAATCTTCATCTCAAAACCAGTCGGATCACCACCTTCTGGTCACCATCTATTGTTTCCAGAACCTTCCTCTAAGCAAAGGGTCTGAAAACTTACCCATGGCTTTGCCATCGTGTTTTCATGATTCCATAGTCAATATCTTGTAGGTGGAAAGTGATTATTTTTCCTCAAATGTTCTCCCAAGTGTCTTACCTTCTTTCTAGGTAAAATGAAAGAACAAATGAATTGAAATCATTAGAAGGCGGCACGTTTAAAAACTAAGAGGAGAGAGATGTAAAAATGAAGAAGAAGGAGAAGGAAGAAGAGGAAACGGAGGAGGAAGAAGAGGAAGGAGAAGAGGAGGAAGAACAAAGTCTGGAAACCAAACCTGGAGAAGCAGGGCTGTTTGCACAGGAAAGGACACTTAGAAGCACAGCGAAGTGAATCGCTTATTTCCAAGATGAACAGAAGCTTAGGTTGGACTTTGTAGAAATGAATGAGGCCACCCGTGAGTGTCGGTTGATATGAAATTTGAAGGACAAAGGGAACCGAGTAAATGCGCTGGGAAGGGAGGCTGGATGGGAGGAGAGGGGCAGAAACACAGCCTTAAAATGTTAGCTAGATGGTGGGAAAAGTGGAACAGCAAAGACAAGAGGGACACTGGTCATCGACACACTTTAACCTGCTATTAAAATGTATTAAAACATCCTTCTCGGGTGGATCATTCAGCATTTAACTATGACACTGACCTGAGCCAGAGAAAACTGCATTCCAGAACGTATCTGTCCCTCAGCGGGTGGGGCCCCTGGTGACAGCCTTAGCAAGTGCGAAGCCCCTGTGCTTCCCTGTGCCAATCCTTCCCATTGGAGCTCTCCTAGAGAGAGGCAAGCAAGGCTTTCGTGTTTGTGTTTGCCAGCAGGCAATCTAGAACTCTGACAGGAGAGGAAGCTGGAAAGTATTCTGAAACCAAAAGTTGTAAGAGGGGCGTGTGGGAGGACTGGAGGGGCGCTTCGGGCTGGGGCAGGATGAAGTTGGGAAGGTCTGGGGAGGGCAGAGGAAAGGGCTGCCCCCAAACTTGGTGCAAATGAAGGGGCGGGAGCGGCGAGACAGGACCCCGGGCGAGGAAGAGGGAGCCGGCGCGCAAAGGGATACAGGTCCGTCCGCCTTGAGGCGGCCGTTCGCACCATTGTCCCCTGGTTTTCCGCCTGTGGAAGCATTATGAAACATTTCCTTCCTCTGTGTCATTGAGCCTCGCCCTCCCTCTTTTTCGATGGAAGCGCGGCTCAGCTTTTTCTTAGGAACCTAAGAGGTGGAAAGGCTCATCTTTGCTCGCTTTCGGAACGCGGGTGCAGACTTTCCCCTTCCTGCTGGGAAGAGGAGGGAGGGGTCGGGGAAGGAAGCGAAGCTCCCAATTTCCCCGCCGCACACTTTCTAGCCTCAGCGAGCCCGCGGGTCCCTGGGTGGAAACGTGGGGTTCCTTCACGTTCCGGCCCGCCTGGCCTACGTTCCGCGGCAGCTATTAGGTAGAGGAAGGCAGACTGGGCGGGAGTTGATTCTTTCTGGAATGAACACGGGAAAGCTCAAGTCCCCCCTTAGGCTCTAGGGAATTAAAACGCGTTCCAGATCACCTATTCCGGAAGCACGAGCCTGGTCCCCAAAGAGAAGTCTTAAAAGTCAGGAGATAACACGGGTGGTGGTAATAAAGTTCAACGGGAACGCATTTTGGAAACCTAGAGCCCGGGAAGTGACCCCCAGACCTAGGCATGCTTTCTAGGGAGGCACTGACCAAACACGCTTTCCCCCAGAACTGTTGGGGCGAAGAGAGAGCAAGCTGCACAAACCGGCCGAGGCAGGCCAGCGAGATGGAGAGGTGGGGTGAGGCATTTTTCTGGGAAGGCTCATCTCACAAAGTGGGGAGTGAGGGGCTGCGGGAGGGGGTGACATAGGCAAGGGGCATAGTGACAGCCCCCAGGCAGGGAAATCTTGGAGAAGGGACTCAGCTCTCCACCCCCACCGTCCCTTCTGGGAACTGCAGCCCAGCGCGCGAACTGCGCTCCCGCACAGGGGCGGCGAGAAGGGAGGGGGGTCCGGAAAGCCCACGAAGAAGAAGGCGCAGTGGAAGGGAGTACCTTCTCCCCGCATCAGCCCCAGACGCACAAAGCGCTGGTCACAGCGCCCCTCCTGCGTCTTCCGCCCCCAGATTGACGAGGCCTTGGCGCCCTGCCACCGCGGAGGCCGTCCCCTCCCCCGCCCGGGCCCGCGGCGCTGAGCGCGGTTTAGCACCGACTGAGTTTGGGGGCGGTGTCTTTGGGATGGAAAGGAGGCCAAGAGGGAGAGAGAAGGGGGGAGGGAGGTGGAGATGCAGTCAAGACTATAAAAGGGCTGCCCCGGCTGCCTGGTGCTCGCACTCGCTGGAGAGCGGCTCCACGCCAGGGGCCACTGCAAAGCCGGCGCAAGAGTAGGGCCGAAAGGACCGAGTCTTGCGCAAAGCCAGCCGCCCTGCGGCCAAGGCGGAGACCGAAGAGGGGCTTCAGGCACCGATCCTCGCGTTGCCCGTTGCCCGCTGCCCCGGAGGCGTTCCAGGGCACTTCTAGTCTCTGCAGCAGCCTCCCATCCAGCCCCTGCTGCGAGGTGCCTCCAACTCTGCGCCAGAAGAAAAACTTCCCGCGCTCCCGCAGAACTGCAGCGCCTCGTTCCCAGTGGCTCCGGAGTCCTGTACGCGGCCAGCTCTGCGCGCACTTTCAAAGAGTAACAGTAATTGTTAACATCCCAGAGCGAGGCCAGCGAGGCTCCGTGCTCCCGACCCGAACAATAGTCCCCTCGCCCGGTGCACTGCGGCGCGCGGTGCCTCCCGGGACTCGGGTGCAGCGACCGATCCCCGCAGGGTTTCGAAGGCGCACAGGAGGCAGCGACATGGGGAACGCGGAGCCAGCGCGGCGGCCTCGGGGCTCACAGCCTGCGCCCGCGCTGCTTCTACTCGCGGCGGCTACGACCCTGCTGCTTCTGCCGGGCGCGCGCGGGCGCCCCGCAGAGGAAGACGAAGAGTTGGTGCAGCCCGCATTGGAGCGCGCACCGGGACACACCACCACGCACCTTCGCCTGGACGCCTTCGGCCGGCGGCTGCACTTGGAGCTGCAGCCCGACCGCGGCTTCCTGGCGCCGGGTTTCACACTGCAGACCGTGGGGCGCAGGCCCGGGCCCGACGCGCTCGGTCCGGACGCCGCCGGCGACCTGGCGCACTGCTTCTACTCCGGCACGGTGAACGGCGACTCCGGCTCGGCCGCAGCTCTCAGCCTCTGCGAGGGCGTGCGCGGCGCCTTCTACCTGCAGGGCGAGGAATACTTCATCCAGCCCGCGCCGGTCGCCGCCACCGTGCGTCTCGCCCCAGCTGCCGCCGCCGGGGAGGAGCCGCCGGAGCGACCCCAGTTCCATCTCCTGCGGCGGAGGCGGCGGGGCGGCGGCGGCGCCAAGTGCGGGGTCACTGACGACGAGACCCGGCTTAGGAGGGGCGAGGGGCCGGCGGGCGAGGACGCCGGAGCGCAGTGGCCGCGGCGGGACCCGGCGCCGCAGCGGGCGGGACAGCCGACAGGTATCGATCCCTGGAGAGTTGCTCTCACTTGTCTCTCCATTCATCCCACTTTCCCCACCGTCTCTGTGCGGCGCGTGCGGAGGGTAAACTGTTCGCAGGCAGGAACCGATGTCTGGGGACCGGATGGAGGCCTAATGTGGGTTGAGGTTTGGGTTGGTGAACTAATCCCATCCTTGCTAGAACAGAATCCCGTTTGCCCGAATAATGAATGGTCAAGGGAAGTCAGACAAAACCACGATTTTCTGCTAAGGCGCAGCGTTTCGACAGGAAGGGAAGAGCTGATAACCCTACTCCTTCCACCTTAGTGTAGTGTGAGCGCGTGTGACTTCTTTCCGTCCTGCTAGTTTCTTTTTAACGCCGGTACATGTGTTCTTGGGTCGGGTTGCAACTTTGCGCCCAGCGTCGTAAGTGCCAGTGCGCGTACCCTGCGCCCCGAGGAGGGCGGAGATGGAGGGCGGAGGAGCGACGGCGACCTGGCGGCGCGCACTCCGCGAGCCTGGACAGCTGCGCTAGAATCTCGGTTCCGCGGGCCTCCGCCTTCTCCCCCTTCCCCCTTAAGAGGCTGACCCCGACCGGCTGGCGGCGGCGGGGCCCCTCTGCAGAACCTGCTTGGGAGGTCTTAGCGCAGCGGGCCCCGCCTCTCCGCGCCTCCCACTCGGCCTCCCAGTTTGCGCTCCCTCTCGCGGCCAAAATTCTGCTCTCAAGCACTGTTAGTCACTGCCGAACCTTCCTGCAACGCCTCACCCTCACTGTTCGAGTTGTGCGAGGTGATTACTGCCCTGTCCTCTTCATTCTATCGCTTGGGTGCCTCTTTTCGTCCTTAACTTTCTCACGTGTCTTGTTTTCGAATTTTCATGTTTTCCCCTGGACATCAGCTCCTGGAAGCCCGTACACGGTCAGCGTCCAGTTTAGGACTTCCCTGGGGGCTGGTTTTCAGTAGAGAGTCAAAGGGCTCTTTTCTGAATAATCAAACGTGGCTCCATGGCTCAAGGCAGGAACTTAGTTCCCTGGGACAGTGGGAGTAGGGCAATAGGCTGCTGGGCAGAGTGTGTGGTCCTTGTGCCCGGATTTGGCAAGAGCAGAGCATCCCCAGGGACCCCTGGAATGAGAGAGCAGAGCAGGCCGAGATTCCTCCAGGCCCGGCCCCTTGGCAGAGGCCCCAGCCCTGCCCTGAGCCTTCCACGTGGAGTCCGATGATCTCATTCAGGATTTGAGTACTGGCCTGTGAAAGAGTGACTCAGGGGCTCTGCCTGCTTCCCTTGCTCCAGATTTTTACTACAGCTGGGCAGGGTGATGTGCACACTGCCTTGGTCAGCTTATAGGATTTCAAGGAGGACAAAAGAAATCCTGCTTAAAAAAAAAAAAAAAGTAGGAAGTCTCAGTGACTCACATGGCTTTTTTATTTCTAGTAAAGGAGAGAGAAAAAAAAATAATAATAAAGGAAAAAAAAACTTTAAAAATAACACTTTCAGTGAAAAGAGATGCAAATATTTTTGTTATTGTTGTTCCAGGCCTATTTTTGCCTTATTTGCTCTGACGGATTAGGCTTTCCTTATATACTGTGGGAAGGTCACTATTCTTGGCAAGACTGTCTCTGAGCAAACCGTCTTTTTTGTCTCTTCACAGGAACTGGAAGCATAAGAAAGAAGCGATTTGTGTCCAGCCACCGCTATGTGGAAACTATGCTGGTGGCTGACCAGTCAATGGCAGAGTTTCACGGCAGTGGCCTGAAGCACTACCTCCTGACCCTGTTCTCCGTGGCAGCCAGGCTGTACAAACACCCCAGCATTCGGAATTCAGTGAGCCTGGTGGTGGTGAAGATCCTGGTCATCTACGAGGAACAGAAGGGGCCGGAAGTGACCTCCAACGCGGCCCTCACCTTACGGAACTTCTGCAACTGGCAAAAACAGCACAACCCACCCAGTGACCGGGATGGAGAACACTATGACACGGCGATTCTCTTCACCAGACAGGTAGGAGCAGGACCCTGCGGATTAGGACTGTCCTCTAGGGAGTCCGCTTTGTCACAAGCAGATGTGTTCAAGGCATTTCCCCAGTGTTTTTGCAGTTACTTTTTTTTTTTTTTAATTGGCTAGGCTGGTTCCCCTTATTTAGGTTTTCCTTAATTTTAATATCTCAAGTCTCACAGTCCTATTTGAATAGCATCACAGAAAAATCTTCATTAAAGTCACCCACAGTGGTCCCAAAAGCACAGCTCAGCAGCAGGGAATGTAAATGCTCCCACACAAATGTGGAGATACATGTTGCCAGAAAGTTAGGTCCCTGCCAAAAGGTTTGCGCTCTCTGTCCCTCTGAGTCAGGACCCACCTCTGTTCCTTTCAGGACCTGTGTGGGGCCCAGACCTGTGACACTCTTGGGATGGCTGATGTTGGAACTATATGTGACCCCAGCCGAAGCTGCTCAGTCATAGAAGATGATGGCTTGCAAGCCGCCTTCACCACAGCTCATGAACTAGGTGAGTCCATTTCGGACTAGGAGTGGAGTCCGCTGCATGCGTTTTCAAAGAGATAAACCATGTTGCTCACTGAAGGGGGGAGTGTCGGCAGGTTTATTGCTATTTTAGGTTCCGGAGCTTTCTAGAAACTGCAGGAAGTATTTTTTCCCCCCACTATTCTAAACAAGGGCCAGCCTTATTTGGATTCAAAATAACATAGAAGGAGCTCTGGACCTTTGGAAATTTGCATATTTGTTTGCACCTTTTAAAAGACAGGCACGCTGTGTCCGAACTAGATGGTTGCCAAAGTACATTTCTTCTTCTAGAAACCCCACTTTGAGACAAACAGAATCCCCGATGGGGGAAACAAATGTTGTGAGTGATCTATTTTTTGATGTGGGTTTTGGATTGCTTCTTAGGCCACGTGTTTAACATGCCCCATGATGATGCAAAG
Source organism: Mustela nivalis (assembly GCF_964662115.1). Classification (NCBI taxonomy): domain Eukaryota; kingdom Metazoa; phylum Chordata; class Mammalia; order Carnivora; family Mustelidae; genus Mustela; species Mustela nivalis. The sequence goes on from NC_139020.1 coordinate 17,024,344, forward strand.
CAATGCGCCGGCATTAATGGCATCGACCAGAATTCCCACATGATGGCGTCAATGCTTTCCAACCTGAACCACAGCCAGCCTTGGTCTCCCTGCAGTGCCTACATGATTACGTCATTTCTGGATAATGGTCACGGTAAGAAGCTCGAGCTACTCTTTCTAGGTGTTCTCCAGCTTCCACATGGAAGGTTCTAGTTAAACCACCTCATTCTCTCTTTTTTTGTTCTTTTTATTTCTCCTCCTTCCAAGTTACCTTCATTGTCAAGAGCATACATTGTTAGGCCTTTATTTCCAATAACAGATCATTCTTCTGGCCGGGTAGCTCCTGAAGTACGTTAATTTGATACTTTTTCAGCAGAGCAATAACTTCCCATCACTGTTAACATAGAAACCCCTTTGAGGACAAAATCTTACAAATCATGTAAACCTCTCTGGCATTTTCCCCAGAAGCTCTGGTGTTCAAGTCACTCCGCTATATATATGATGTCTTAAGATACATATTTTCTGAAACCAATCTGCCTCCCGTGTGTTTTCCTCTCCTGTTTTATAACGAGTGGGCATTTCCTTTGCAGGGGAATGTTTGATGGACAAACCTCAGAACCCCATCCAGCTCCCCTCGGATCTCCCCGGGACCTTGTATGATGCCAACCGGCAATGCCAATTTACGTTCGGGGAGGAGTCCAAACACTGCCTAGATGCGGCCAGCACTTGCACGACCCTCTGGTGCACGGGCACCTCCGGCGGCTTGCTGGTGTGCCAAACCAAACACTTCCCTTGGGCAGACGGCACCAGCTGTGCGGAAGGGAGATGGTGTATCAACGGCAAGTGTGTGAACAAGACGGACAAGATGCACTTCCATGTGAGTTTTCCTGTCGCCACGTGTTTGCATACTCCTTTAAAATTCACAGCTGGGAAGGAACAAAGTGATACCAAAGCATCAGGTATCACCATAAACATCCCTGCCTGTGGCTTTGATGGTTGCTTTGACAGCTGATTCTCTGGTCCTTATTTTTCTCTTTTATTTCCTAAAAAGACCTCTGTAAAGAGTTCTAATGCTGACCCCTTGTTTTCCCATTTAGACTCCTGTTCATGGAAGCTGGGGGCCGTGGGGACCCTGGGGAGAATGTTCGAGAACGTGTGGTGGAGGAGTTCAGTACACAATGAGGGAATGTGACAACCCCGTCCCCAAAAACGGAGGGAAGTACTGTGAAGGCAAGCGTGTGCGCTACAGGTCATGTAACATTGAAGACTGTCCAGACAACAATGGTGAGTAGAAATGGGGTAAAAGCCATGTGGCCGCAGGCCAACAGGTAAGGGTTGAAAACCGATGATGTCATTATATCCTTTTCTTTCTAGGAAAAACCTTTAGAGAGGAACAATGTGAGGCACACAATGAGTTTTCTAAAGTTTCCTTTGGGAGCGGGCCCGCGGTGGAGTGGACACCCAAGTACGCTGGAGTCTCCCCCAAGGACAGGTGCAAGCTCATCTGCCAAGCCAAAGGCGTCGGCTTCTTCTTCGTCTTGCAGCCCAAGGTACTTCCTTTCATTCATACTCTTGTCTAAGAAACGAGGGCTTGAACTGTGACCTTTTCACACAGCCTCTGACGCAGTTTCATTAGTTTATACATATTTTTTTTAATATTTTTTAATTATTTATTTGACAGAGAGAGAGAGAGAGATCACAAGTAGGCAAAGAGCAGGCAGAGAGGGGGAAGGGGGGGAAGCAGGCTCCCTGCTGAGCAGAGAGCCCAATATGGGACTCCATCCCAGGACCCTGAGATCATGACCCCAGCCGAAGGCAGAGGCTTAACCCACTGAGCTACCCAGGCACCCCTTCATTAGTTTATAATATTAACGCTTTCCATTTCAAATTAGATCTCCTTGTCTTCTGGATACATTGGCAACTGCCCGCTTTGGGTGCGGTGTTGCTTTCAGTGATGAATAAAGCTTGAATCTAGCACTCGGGATTCTTATCGTTGCTTGTTATTCCTCTGATATACAAAGAAAAATTCTTTATCGTTAGATAAATTTGCATGGCAACCAGCCAGTGGCTTTGAAGAATAACATAGGCATGGACAAAATTAGTAACTGGTGATTAGCATTAACATGTGCAAATGGACTTATTAAAATGAAGTCTGAGCATCGATAACTCTTGTGTTTGAGGATTTCTCTTGAAACTGTAGAAGCATCATTTTGCTCTCTTGCTGAGGGGGTAAATCTGGTTCTGAGGTTAAAAAAAAAGAAAAGGAAATGAATTTTGTTTGAGTTATCATGTGCTGTTATCACTGTAGGCTATGAAAATACTTCCCAGTTGCAGATTCAACACACAACTGACTAATTTAGTGTGTGCGATTGTTGAGTATTATTCTAGGCATGGGGCCGACCACAGTAAACACATTAACAAGCTCTGCTTTTGTTGACCTTACCTGTAAGTGATATAGCTCAATAAACAAATAATCAAAAAGAAATTATAATTTTTTCAGACATCTACATCTACTGTGGGGAAAAAGCCACCAGGAAGGGTAGTATGTGATACACGTTGAGTTCTGTTTTAATTGTGATGATCGGAAGACGATGTTAATGAGAGAAACTTTCCTAATTATCAGAGCATCCTCTCTTTCCCGTGGTAACCTGTGACGCAAATATATTTCTCTTCTTCCTCAGGTGGTGGATGGTACCCCGTGTAGCCCAGATTCCACCTCCGTCTGCGTGCAAGGACAGTGTGTAAAAGCTGGCTGTGATCGCATCATAGATTCCAAAAAGAAGTTTGATAAATGTGGCGTCTGTGGAGGAAACGGATCCACGTGCAAGAAAACCTCAGGATCGGTGACCAGTGCAAAGTGAGTTTTAAAACGTCGTCCTCCCCAAGATCTTATTATTTACATGTAATTTCACGGCTTTAGTAAAAGTTTCATGCTCCATTGATGGACGAGCGTGGTTTCAAGCTAATTCCGAGAATTAGCCAAGGGACTGAGAAATTCTTACCTGTGTTTTTTTCTGGCCCGCAGACCTGGCTATCACGATATCGTCACAATTCCGGCTGGAGCGACAAACATTGAAGTGAAGCAACGGAATCACCGGGGATCCAGAAACAATGGGAGCTATCTCGCCATCAAAGCTGCGGACGGCACCTATATCCTGAACGGCGACTTCACTCTGTCCACCTTAGAGCAGGACATTTCCTACAAAGGGACCGTCCTAAGGTACAGCGGGTCTTCCGCCTCGCTGGAACGAATCCGCAGCTTCAGTCCGCTCAAAGAGCCCATAACCATCCAGGTCCTCACGGTGGGCAACGCCTTCCGTCCCAAAATCAAATACACCTATTTTGTGAAGAAGAAGAAGGAGTCTTTCAACGCCATCCCTACTTTCTCCGAATGGGTCATCGAGGAGTGGAGCGAATGCTCCAAGTCGTGCGGGCTGGGCTGGCAGCGGAGGCTGGTGGCGTGCCGTGACATCAACGGGCAGCCCGCCTCTGAGTGTGCGAAGGAAGTGAAGCCGGCCAGCACCAGACCCTGCGCCGACCTGCCCTGCCCCCACTGGCAGCTAGGGGATTGGTCCCCATGTTCCAAGACTTGCGGGAAGGGTTACAAAAAGAGAACCTTGCAGTGTCTGTCTCAGGATGGGGGGGTGCTGTCTCACGAGAGCTGTGATCCTTTAAAGAAACCGAAGCATTACATAGATTTTTGCACGATGGCGGAATGTAGTTAAGCAGCGTCCGTGGAGGGGGAAGGACGAGGTATGGAAGGGCTGAGGGGCTGACATCAAGAAGTTTCTCAATGTCGGCACCTGGAGGGACCCAGTGTACCTTGGGGATCCAGTGTACCTTGCCCGTAGGCAACAAGGCCTGTCAAGGAGTTGGGAGGGTAGAGGTAGGTAGAAAAGAAGTTAGATCGTCAGAATATCCTGCCAGTTACAAATCTGATAGGCTAGTTAATGAGGGTTATTAATCTCTGAGCAATGATATAGCATGATTAAGCCCCAGGGCATTATTATTATTCCTTTTGTTACATCTATGACAAGTTAAAAAGAAAATAGAAACAATTGTCCAACTTAGTTTAAGGAGTATACAATCCCTGTGTTGTGGTACTGATTGAATACTTTGTATATTTAAATTGTGTGTCGGGGAATGAAAAGCAGAAGAGAGAAGAGATTTGTTTAGCTTCAGACAGGGCTTACTTTACCTCACTAACAGCAGAGGGAGAAAAGGGATACAAGAAGCATCTTTAACCAGCACTGATACGGCTGCTACCATTTCGGAGAATGTTCCTGCGGTCTTTTCTACCAAGAGGTAAGAGTTCAAGACTGTCCACCACGACAGAAATGCTTAACAACCTCACATGACCCAAAAGAACTCTTTGCTTTCTTGTGCCCTTGTTATGTCTTTATTCATGACTTTATTTTGACCAAGAAACAATCCCACGTGTCTGTAAAAATGCAGGAAGTATACAAGGGTTAAAAAAGCAGCAAGGAATCCGATGCTCGGAAAAACCAGAAGGCAGGATGGGTTCAGTACCTCCTACTTTTCTTTCCTCTGTGTGTAAGCCTACTTTAAGAATGTGGATGTCAAAAAACAACAACAAAAAAAAAAACAAAAACAACAACAAAAAACTGTTCCTGTCTCTAGAAAGACTGGGTGATCACAGGAAAAGGATGTAATGCCGGTATAAGAATAGAGTGTGTAGAAGGGATCCCCAGGGTTTGGGGACATGGAGATCACTTGTCTCACAGTGGGGAGGCTACTGAGGGGTAGCAGGTCCATCCCCAGCAGCTGGTCCAGCAGTCATATCCTGGTGAATGTCTGTTCAGCTCTTCTACTATGATAGAGAATATGACTTTTTTTTTCCATATGTATATAGTAAAATATGTTACTATAAATTCTACATACTTTATAAGTATTTGTGTGTTCCTTCTAAGAAGGACTATAGTTTGTAATAAATGCCTATGATAACATATTTATTTTTATACATTTCTTCCTAATGATAAAACTTTTAAGTTATATCGCTTTTGTAAAAGGGCATATAAAAATAGAGTATTTATACAATATATGTTACTAGAAATAATAAAAGAACACTTTTTGAATGTGTGTGTCTATTTTTTTTTAATGGGAATTAATTCCTGGGAAGGAAATCTGAGACACAAATACTGAGTTTGAAGACTAAATAACTTTCTTAAATTCTATAGAAATAAGGTTTCTTTCGAATGAAATGTATTTTATGTATCCTTAATGTATGTGATTGTTACCAAAAAAAGAAATCTATTACATCTTCAGTAACAGAGTTTTGTTGAACATACACCAATGGTTGGCAAATGTTTTCCGTGAAGAGTCAGATGATAAATATTTTTGGTTTTATGGGCCAGATCATCTCTGTCACAACTTCTTACCTATGCTGCTGTTGCGTGAAAACAGCCATAGACCATACATCAGTGAATGGGCACGATGGTGTTCTAATAAAACTTTATTTACAAGAACTGGGCCAAATTCGTTCTGTGGGTAGTTTGCCCACCTCAGGGATATAACACAAATGAGAAAAGGTGGGATTCCGGATGCAGTTTGAATTTGTATCTCTTCAATTATATATGTGAGTAAAATTTGTGACAGCACTGAAGCCACTGACTAGAAAATGACACCTCAAAAATTACAGTTGGGGATGGAGCCACATGGAGAGCCCAACCGTCCAAATGTTCCATTTGCTCTTCAGGAACAAGAGGTGTTTTGAAGAAACCCTGGAGCCCTCCAGGTGGCCTCACATAAATCACTGTAATTTAAATACTAAATGGTGCATCAATGACTGAATGTTGAGACTGCTTCCAAAGTAACTACATTTCTCTCAAGAAATAACTTATTTACTCAGAGACTCGGATTATGTGGTTAACCACAGACAGCTCCCATGTTACATTTTCATCCTTTTTTTTTTTCATCCTCCTTCGTTTTCTCAAATAGTTCTATATAACATGCTAATTTCAGGTTGGGATGATCATTTTTTTTTTAAAGATTTTATTTATTTATTTGACAGAGAGAAATCACAAGTAGATGGAGAGGCAGGCAGAGAGAGAGAGAGGAGGAAGCAGGCTCCCTGCTGAGCAGAGAGCCGGATGTGGGACTCGATCCCAGGACCCTGAGATCATGACCTGAGCGGAAGGCAGCGGCTTAACCCACTGAGCCACCCAGGCGCCTGGGATGATCATTTTTAATTTACCCTCAGAATTACCCAAAGCCTTCTTTCCCTGAGCAATTGAATGTAAGATGATCAGGAGCCCGGTGCCTTGGTCAGAAAGCAGGGCAGGGGAGGGGAGAGCCATGTTAGTGTCTGGTGGAGTTTGTTCCAACCTACTGGCCACTGAACTGAAAGGTGAAAGTCAAGGAAGTCTTCTTACCCTGAGAACTAGTCCTGGTCTCAGAACACGGTTAACATGGAATTTGGCCGGGGTGCCTTGGTGGCTCAGTGGGTTAAGCCTCTGCCTTCGGTTCAAGTCATGGTCTCAGGGTCCTGGGATCGAGCCCCGCATCAGGCTCTCTGCTCAGTGGGGAGCCTGCTTCCACCTTTCTCTCTCTGCCTGCCTGCCTCTCTGCCTACTGGTGATCTCTCTCCCTCTGTCAAATAAATTAGAAAAACAAACAAACAAAATAAAACCATGGAATTTGGCCAGTGCAATTCATTGGCCAAAAGTGTTCCTTGTACCAAGTACTATCATTATTTACGTGCCTGGATTACTGTGTACAAATCCCCATGATAAGTAATGCTGAGGACACACACACACAAGAAAAGTCCTTACCCTCAATTACTATACAAGCTACTTACTAAAAAAAAGATAAATAAACCAAAAATGGTCATCTATAATACAAATAAACCATTTGCAGATCTCACATAATTCACCAATAAAAGTATTTTCCCTTTCTTTTTCTTTCTTCTTTTCCTTTTTCTTTTTCCTTCCTTCCTTCTTTCTTCTTTCTTTCTCTTTGAAAAGGCTTCTATTGATTGGACATGATGAGCAAGAGGATGAAATTTAAGACACAAAGATAAAAGCAGCAAAAAGACTTTCCACCATCCTCTTTCTTCTCCATCCAAGGTAATGCCAACTTTCTAAGTTGCATCATTATTTTTTTCAGCCCTCTGTTGATAAGATTTTCTTTTTGTCAACAAACCGAGTAGTTGCCAACTCCATGTTTTGCTACCCAAACCAACTCCATTTGGGTAGCAAAGAGAGTTTAAGTCCAAACACACATCTAGTTCTGTGAGCTTGACCAGGCGCCTGCTCAGAAGGAGGGAACTCTGTGCTTACTCATGCTGCCGGTGCCCGTGATGAGCAGACATGATGCTGAGTACTACGCCAGACACCTAATTTCCAAAGCATGCAGTGGGCACTCTCTAGCATTTCAATAACCATCATCAAAGCACAACTTTTGGACCACAGCATTCATTTAAAAATGGGCACAAAAAAAAAAAAATCATTTCCAACTTTGCTCTCTGTTCAGTTTGTCTTCTGGAAGAGGACACTACAGATCACAATATGACTGAGGGGCAATAGACAACTGTTAATCTCATTGGTTTTCCAAAAGAAAGAAAAAAAAAATTATTCATGGAAGGGTTGGTGGTGCTAGACGCATCATTATAGAAGTGTGGCCTGTTCTGCTTTCCACATACTTCTGTGACATGAATCAGCTCATATGACTGGCAGAAATGGAAAAAGGAAAACATGGAATATGCTTTGGTTCATCAACAAACCTTCCCAGCTAATAAGTGTTCTGTACCTTCTCTTAAGAACAACAGAACTGAAAATATACTAAACCATAAGCATGACAAGTCACAGAATAGAGAACTACACCCAGTGCCCACTCCCTCTACTTATCTCCATTTGGTCTCAGTCTGGGAAGACTGCGAGCGCCTAATGCAACTATTTTTTTTTTTTTTAACATATAATGTATTATTTGCTTCAGGGGTACAGGTCTGTGAATCATCAGTCTTACACAACTTATAGCACTCACCATAGCACATACCTCCCCAATGTCCATCACTCAGTCACCCCATTCCTCCCCCACCACCTCCAGCAACCCTCGGTTTGTTTCCTGAGACTAAGAGTCTCTTATGGTTTGTCTCCCTCCTCCGTCCGAGACGGGAGTTAAAGGATCTTTGTTTAGTTTGTTCTTGGCTCCATAACTCAGAAGCCTGAACCTTTCCTTACAGCTGCCTCCTATTAATCACACTGCCTTTATTTAAGGGTAAGTTTCTATAATTACTATACAATTATTTGTTTCCAGTTTAGCACATTTTGTTAGCTGTGGTCACTTCTTTTTCTTAAGATTACTATCATTTTATGTTCTTAAGAGAAGGTATGAAACATTTACTTGCCAGGGCGGGAAGGAGGTGGAGTGTAATTTTATGCTGATTAATCCAGGAAAGCTTTCTTGATAAGGAGATATGTGGGAGGAAACCAGAAGGTTGTGAGGGGACAATTCTCTGAGGGATGAGATTACACAAAAGAGAGGTGGCCACCACAGGTGAGAGTGAGCTCAACTTCTTGGAGGGAACAGTGGCTAGAACAATGAGCAAAGGGGGAAGAGAAGAAGTCAGTGGAGAAAAGAGAGGGGATTAAAAAGAGGTCAAATTCTGCACTTCAAGACTTTGATATTTGCAGATGGATATAAACGTGAAAGCAAAAATTAAAAAAAAAATACATCATGGATGAGTCCAAGGTTTTGTTTCTTTTTCTATGCTTTTTGTTTGGGGTGGGTGGGTGGATATTCTGTGCAACATCAATGTATACTATAAAGACAAACAGAAATGAAAAATACAAGATTTTTAGTTAAGTATTGAAACTAGCTTTAAATATATAGCGAAATATAAATAATTGTTAAAAATATGGTTTCAAAATTAACTGGAAATATAAAAATAATAATGAAAACAGATGGTATATAATGTAGAACATGTTAATAATAATAATTCAAGTTTAAAACCATATGTCATATTGGCCAAATGGAGAAAGAGGATGTATGTAAAACATAACCCATAAAGAAAAGAATGGGAAGCAAAAAATAAGGTGTCAGAATACCAACAACATTATCATGACAATACATTGTTTAAGCTGTCCTATTAAAAGACAGACATCTTCAGAAGGTGTTTAAGAATAAAATTCAATGACATAATAACTTAAAGAGAGCTATCTAAGCCAAAATGGCATTTCTTCAAAAATGTCCGAAGATTTATCAGGCAAAGAGTAGGAAAAAAAATAAGAATAGAATAATATATCAGCCAAAATGATATTTCAGATGGAGAAAAACACTAAGCAAAATAAAGAATAATATTTCTTACAGATTAAAGATAGAATCTATAATAAAATATGTGTCCCAAATAATAGAACATCTATATAGACTTTAACAATTAAATACTCTTAAAAGTATAACGGATAATCAGGTAAGAACTATTCTGTTTGTCTTTAAAACCTCTCTCTAGGTAAAAGCAGACATTTTTTTCTATGTAAAAAAAATCTAGGGGCGCCTGGGTGGCTCAGTGGTTTGGGCTGCTGCCTTCGGCTCGGGTCATGATCTCAGGGTCCTGGGATCGAGCCCCGCATCAGGCTCCCTGCTCCACAGGAAGCCTGCTTCCCTTTCTCTCTCTCTCTCTGCCTGCCTCTCTGCCTACTTGTGATCTCTGTCTGTCAAATAAATAAATAAAATCTTTTAAAAAAAATCTATGAAACTTTAGAAAGACATAGAAGAAGACTTGTATACAACAAGAGACATAGATTTCTTTTATTCTAAATCATAAACCTTTCATTTTTCCCCAAATAATGAGTAGATTTAATAATATTCCAATCATTAGCCATCAATTAATTTTTTGGAAATCAGCTACATGATTTTAAAGTTCATCCTAAGAAATACATTTAGTGAAGATAAAGAGAAACATAACTGAAAAACGAAGTGTAATAAAAGATATTTGTTACACTTGACTTGAAAATGCACCATATGTTGTAGAATGACAGGTGTGAGCTGCACCTGTGAGCACAAGAGAATTCACTCACTATGCAGTACATCTGAAACTAATGTAACATTAGGTATCAAGTGTACTTCAAAAAATATATATATATTACTGCAGGGCTTTCAGATGCCTCCGAAGGTTAAACATCTGCCTTTGGCTCAGGTCATGATCCCAGGGTCCCGGAATCAAGCCCCGCATTGGGCTCCCCACTCAGCTGGGAGTCTGCTTCTCCCTCCACATCTCCCCCCCGGCCCTTGTGATCGCTCTCACTCTCTCTCAAATGAATGAGTAAAATCTTTTTTTAAAGATTTTATCTTTTAAAATCTTTTTTTTAATCTTTAAAAAAAATTATTTATTTGAGTGCGAGAGAACAGGAACACAAGCTGGGGGAGTGGGAGAGGGAGAAGCAGGCTTCCCATCCAGCAAGGAGCCTGATGCCAGGCTCAATCCCCGGACCCTGGGATCATGACCTGAGCTGAAGGCAGACGCTTAATGACTGAGCCACCCATGCACCCCAACAAATAAAATCTTTAAAAAATATATTACAACATTAAAACTATACTTAGAAAATAATGATACTTGTGGAATTATTGACAAGGATATCCATGGATGAGAAAGATAGCTCAGAAATACACCTTAGTAACCATAACCATAAAACATTACTATTGATGAAGTCAGCAACATAAATCTGTGAGCAAAAAAGAATCATTTCAAACGTAGCCTTAAAAAAAATAGAAAACAAATGAACTAAAAAAAGAGAGAGAGAGAGACCAAAAAAAACACCCAAACTTAAAAGAGAGAACAAACAGATGGCTACCAGAGGGAAGGTGTGTGGAAGGATGGGTGAAACAGGTATAGGGGGCCAAAAAAAAAAAAAAAAAGAAATTCACTTGGAAAAAAAAAATGTAGACCCTTCTTTCAGACCATTCATCAACTTAAATTCCAGATATATAAAAAGTTAAAACATTGAAATTAAATTTAAGAAGTACTAGCAAACATAGAAAAATATTTATCTGATATGTCAACATAGAAACTATGAAAGACATCACACAGCCAAGACACACACACACACACACACACACACACACAGAGGCTGACGTGACTGGCTTAAAATCTTTAAACTGTGTTTCAGAAGGATCCTTGAAAAAAATGTAAGTGTATTTTCATTAAACACAAAAGACAACGAAGTTTGCATCTGAGCTTTCCCATGGGCCCCATGATTCCAAATGGCCACCCAATTAACAGCTAATCATGCTTCAGATCTCAAACTCAATATGACTTTTCCAGGGAAACCCTCCTAGAACCCTTAGGCTAGGTGGACCTCTAAAAGCACTCTGCACTTTCCCTTCTTGTCACTTTTTACAAAAATTCTCTGCTCTTCTAGCTCTGGGTCTCTTTTGCTCACTCTTACGTCCGCAGTTCCTAGAATTTTGCCCATAGAATATTTTTATTCAATGAATGACGCTTAGAAATAGTCAAGCTACTGGACATAGAAATTTTCACTCCTAAGAATCTGTGCTAATTAATCAAAAAAGTTCACAAAGATTTATATACAAATGTTACATAAATCTGAGTGCAGGCATCAAAGGAATATGATGCTAAAGACTATGACATAACAAAATGTGAATCACAGACAGTAATAATGATGACCATCATCCCTGGAAGTTAATTGTGTGTTTTACATAAATTAATTCCATTAATAAACACCCTCCCCCCACCAAAAAAAAACCTCTGATGTAGATATTATTATTATTTATATCTTATAGAAAAGGAAACAAGCAAAGAGATATTTAATTACCTGACTGCGATAGAATAGTTAGCAGGCAGCTGGTTTCCAATCCAGTTAGCCAACATTAAGAGCCTCTCCACTCTTCAGCATTAAACCATATTAGGGGCTCCTGGGTGGTTCATTCATTTAAGCATCTGACTCTTGATTTTGGTTTGGGTGATGGTCTCAAGGTCCTGGAATAAAGAAATAGCATGGGGCTCCATGCTCCATACGGCATCTGCTTGAGGAATCTCGCTGTCCCTCTTCCTCTGCCCCCCAAAATAAACAAATAAATCTTAAAAAAATTATTGTTACCAGGTTGTATATATGAACACACACACACACACTTAAAAATGCATATACACAAAAATAACATAACTGGCTATTTTTATTTTCTTCTTTGTATTTTTATGCATTTTGCAAATTTTCTACCAAAACCACAACTGTATCTTTTTTAGAATCAAAAAAAAAGTTATTTTTTTTTTAAAGATTTTATTTATTTATCAGAGAGAGAGAAGGGGAGAGAGCGAGCACAGGCAGACAGAATGGCAGGCAGAGGCAGAGGGAGAAGCAGGCTCCCCGCTGAGCAAGGAGCCCGATGTGGGACTCGATCCCAGGACGCTGGGATCATGACCTGAGCCGAAGGCAGCTGCTTAACCAACTGAGCCACCCAGGCGTCCCGAAAAAAAGTTATTTTTAAAGGATAAGAAAACCCTAAGTGGAATGGTTTTCATTGTGTGAATGAATTCATTCTAGCCAGTAATTTAGAGACAAATTTACATGTTTTTGTTTTGTTTGCCCCCAATAAGAACCCTTTAAAAGCTGAAGCTTTTTTTCAATACCATAACATTAAGGAAAGTCAGTTTTGTTGATACGTAGATGATGATGGTCATTCTCAGTAGGGAAGCAAAAATCAAGAGAGAGAAATTGGTCAGTTTGTTACTAAGTGATTTCCTATTATAATTTCAGTATATATGTTACTTTCCAAAGAGATATATACTATATATCACAAAAATTATTTAAAAATTGATTTCAGGGTCACCTGGGTGGCTCAGTGGGTTAAAGCCTCTGCCTTCGGCTCGGGTCATGATCCCAGGGTCCTGGAATCAAGCCCCACATCAGGCTTTCTGCTCAGCAGGGAGCCTGCTTCCCCTTCTCTCTCTGCCTGCCTCTCTGCCTACTTGTGATCCCTGTTGGTCGAATAGATAAATAAAATCCTTGAAGGAAAAAAATAAAATAAAATAAAATAAAAATTGATTTCAAATTCAAATGTGTTTGGGTTTTCCACCTCTCTGTCCTTATCTGTCAGTGAAGAGATGAATGAGCAGTAAATCCCCAAGAATTTAGAGTTACGGACTCTAAAAGAAAAAAAAACTAATAATGTGTACCTAGCAACTGGAGGAGGTCCAGGTGAATGAAACGAATATATTCCCATCAGGCAGAAAATCCACAAGGCTCATGTATCTATGTATGTGCTTTTCATTGCGTTAGGAAGAAGTGTTTTAGTTCCCAATCTGTGCATGGTGCAAAAGTAGCCAAGTGTTAACGTTAAGGGAAAAGCTGGGCTCAAGTTCCACACTGACATTCTCAATTATCCTAGATTATCTATGAAACAGAAGGATTCATCAAAAGCCAAGAGCAAAAGAGTAAACTGCAATTTTCCGTATAGATATACGCATAAAGAATGAAGCCAAGATGTGACAACGGTATTTTTCTTTATTTACAAAAATTTGTGAAAGTAACTTTCACATTGCTTAAATTGTCCTTTTCAGTTGTGTTCGTTTTCCTTATGGAACTGTCAGAGGGGCAGGGAATTTTTTTTTCTTTCCGCCATAGACAAAAAGGATATCCAAAAAGCACTGAAACAGTAGCACGTTAAGATGGAATAATGGTCTTTTAATTCAGCGGTGTTTATTGCCTTGAACAACACAGCAGTGGAAAGGTCCTATCATCTCATCACTGAGGAGATACTTCCAAATTGTCTCTTGTTTCAAAAACTAAAGCTAGATTCTGAAGTAAAATGATATGCCTGGAATTTTCTTTAAAAATTTCAACCAAAAACAGAAAACATGGGGATGAAACAAGATCAGCGAAGCGCTAATTGTTAACGCTTGAGTGATGGAGAGAGTCTTATCTCTACTTTGGGTAATGAATTTTTTCTTTACTTTTTTATGAAAAGTAAACTAAAAAGAAAAACACAACCAAAAAACTAAAGAGAAGTTAGACTTCTTTTGTCCAATTTCCAAATCACGTCAGTCTTGAAGTCATTGAAGATACAACATATATTAGCCTGCTTTTCTACTCTCCCACGTGTTTGGGGGGGAAGAATAAATGTATTTAAAGTACATACACCTAAAAGCACAGAAACAATCTCTAAAACAGGTTGGTGTGAAGGGTCAGAGGCCATCACGTGGTAGCAGAGAGAAAGAAAGGAAAGGAAGGAAGGAAAGGGGAGGGAGAAACATTCTTTTTACTTGTAGCACTGCAAAATGTAGAGGGATTCAGGGAGTTAGTGCTTTGTTCTAATTGGTTGTGCATTTTATCACTTTTCTTCGGAGGCCTGATTTACATATCATCAGAGTTTGAAAAAAAAAATTCACTATTATGTTACAGATTTTGCATCCAGAGGAAGAGAAGCAAGTAAAGAGAATGAAAATGGAAAGTCCCTTTAATTCATAAATAAATATAAAAGGCAAGCCGAGTGGGGGACTATGAAGAGACTTAGAGGAATTCTAGGTCCTGGAAGGTGAGGGAGGTGAGGCCATCACTGGTGAAACAGGGACACAGTGCAGGGCACAGACAAAAGACACATTTGGTGACCTTGAAGTTGCAGATGAGGGAACTGGGCTGAAAGAGTTAAGAAATGGGCAAGGATCAAAGATCTGTGATTTCTATCTGAAGCTCTTCACCAGATGTATTAAATTAGCGGTGTGCAGAGTTTCTTTCCTTTTTTTTCTTTAAAGTGGGCTAAGCTTTTACCAGTTCGTGCTGCATCGTACATAGAAGCAGGGAAGGGCATCAAAGAAAGAACACCAGAGCCAAGCAGCCTCCTGCAACAAGGGACATTATCATATTGTCCTGGTTTTTCACTTATTTCAAGTTGGTTTACTCAGTTCTGAATGTTCCAGAACATTTCACCTTCAAAATTTTCACCAAAGTTGTTAACTAGAGTAGAAGCAACAGGCTTGGCTTTCATTCCCTCTCTTCTCAGAGCATGCCAGAGGTGATGAGAACAATGCGACTCACTCCAAAAGATACTGGAGAGGAAAGGGAAGAAGAGCAGGAGCATACACCATCCATCGACTTGATAAACAAGTTTTGAATAAAAAGGTCACAGATTCTCAAATGGTAGATCGTCAAAACTATAGGCAGGCTCCTCCCCTCTGGCAGATACAGAGAGATGATAACTAGTCCTCAAAGTACAAGATATTCTGGAATGTTCCCTAAAATATTAGTACAATTTCTTTTAGAAGTTGGACAACAGTGAAACCCTGTGTTTTTCTAATTAAAATACTCTTACACCAATACTGACATTCCAATAGCGTGCCTTGTTAATATCCTACAAGTAGTAGCAATGATAATAGAATTTTCTTTCATAGACCTTGAGCATGACTTTAGACTGGAGCTTCACCCTTGAGAAAGTTGTCCAAGATTGTTAAAGAAATTTGTTTTCCATCTAGACTCTCTTTTCTTTTCTTAAAACAAAGGCCATTGGCTTTTCTACCAAAAGTCATGATAGTAATGCATTTTATTTTCTTTAACAACTGTGTGCCTGTGAGACATTTAAAAGATCAAAATGTAAACAAAGCTGAACACCTGGGAAAGTTGTGATCCCATTCATGGTAAACATGTCTAAAATCCTCACTTTAGATTACACAAAAAATTGCAGGCACAGTGGAAACACAGGAATATTTGGTTCTTAACGTGACTGGGACAAGACAAAAGTATAATTTTACAAAAACAAAAAACCCAAAAGGCATTAACTGGGAGTCCAGAATCAGAGAACTGAGCATTTATTTTTCTAAGGGATTTTGCCATATATAACTGTGGGACTTTAGGGGGAAAAGTACCATACCATTAGTTCTGCCTAACATAACCCACTTAAATTACCAATAACCACCAAAAAGATACAATCTAAAATATGAAGTTTTGTTAATTACAGAGCATGAATCACAATCAAGTTGCTTTTGTGCAAACTGCTGGATATCATACTTATTTGATTTACAACCTACGGAAAACTAACAAAAGCAAATGCTTACTTTTAAGTAATATTTTGGCAGAGAGTGTTGAAAAAATCAAATTGTCAATCCTGAAGGTTTAATGGAGCAAAAAGAATCATTCCATTTAACGATCTATGTTAAAGAAAAAAGTCACTTGTTAAGAAACGTTGCCTTTCCCTAAAATATAATTATATGTCTTTCCAGGGGTACATGCCCAAGACACACACACACATACATACACACACACACACACACAAGCAAAAGAAAAAAATCAACTCAATATTTTCTTAAGAAAATTATAATAAAGAGAGTAAATCAGTAGGGCAGGCCATCATTCCACAGACACAGCAAATATCAGTAAGAATCAGTGTGTATCACCGAGCCCCTATTTTGTAGAAAGTACTATCCTAGGAACTGAGGAGCCCAAGAGAAAAAGAAAGTGAAGGAGAAAGATAAGAGGATGGAAGAGAGAGAGAAAGACAACCTTGTCTTTAGTCTTACAATATAGCTGGATAAATAAAATGTATATGCAAGTGAAAAGTTAATTAACAATACAAGGAAGCGAGTCTGATGATTTGTATGCTTAACATGAGCTCAGTGATATGGAAAGGAGAAATCACTACAGGTGCAAGAGTCAAGTATAATTTCACAGAAGGAGCGCAGATATAAAAATGACATTTCACACACATTGAATGGAATTGAAAAATAAGCAGAGGATGATGTCTTAGCTTGGGCCGGTAATAAAGTATGTAGACTAAGTGGCTTATAACCAAAAGGAATTTATTTTCCACGGTTCTGGAGTCTGGAAATCTTAGGTCAGGGTGTCAGCCTGGTCAGGTTCTGGTGAGGGCTCTCTTTTGGGGTTACAGACTGCCAACTTCTTGTTGTATCTTCACGTGGTGGAAAGAAAGCAAGAGTCCTGTCTAGAATCCCTTTCATACAGGCACTAATTCCATTCCTGAGGATTCCCCTGTTGTAACCTAATCACCTCCCAAAGGCCTCCACCTCTTAATACCACACTGGGGTTTCAACTTATGAATTTTATGGGGACACAAACTTTCAGTCCATTTCAGACATGTTCCGGATATTAGGAGAAGAATAACAGTAGCCAAAGGGACTGATCCATCCTTTCCCAGCTCCTCATAATGACAAGTGGAATGCATAGATGATCCACCAGCTTGGTTGAAGAAACAGGGAAAAGAATAAAAACTATGTGTAAGAGACCCAGAAGGATACTTTCTGCTTTGCTGGCTTCATCCCAACACACTCCCCTAGGTAGGCTAGGCTAACTTAATTTGCTGAAAAGTTACCTAGATAAAGTATTGAATATTTGGATATTATAATTTTTATTTTTTTTTTAAAGATTTTATTTATTTATTTGACAGAGAGAAATCACAAGTAGATGGAGAGGCAGGCAAAGAGAGAGAGAGGGAAGCAGGCTCCCTGCTGAGCAGAGAGCCCGATGCGGGACTCGATCCCAGGACCCTGAGATCATGACCTGAGCCGAAGGCAGCGGCTTAACCCACTGAGCCACCCAGGCACCCTGGATATTATAATTTTTAAATAAATAAACAGAAACTGCAGACGCAAGTAATGTAACAATTGAAGATAAATATGCCAAAACTCACATATCTAAATGAATGACCCCCAACCCCTCACTGCCCCTCACCCCAAATTTATCATTTTGGACTGTAGGTCATGAAACCAAGAGTGGCCAGTCAGAGAAGCAACCTGTAGTACTGCCTCACGGCTGTGTTCCATTTTTGACCAAAAATGGCATCATCCAGCTTAGATACCCACCTTAGTCATCATACTTGGCTGCAAAGACCCTTAGTTGGATCCAAAATAAAATCCTCCTTCAAAGAGCAGTTTGCCCCCACAGGGGATATTCAAAGAATGAACTGTAGCCTCCAAAGGCAAATTCAATGGATCCATTCCAGAAATACTGAAGCCGTGGCAGCATGACCAGGAGAGGGGTATGTACTTCCTTCCCAAATGACAACCTTAAAAGGGCCAAAGTGCTGTTGAATGTGGGCTTTGGTTTGTCCATTGTAATTAATCCTATCCCGATAATAGAATTCAACTCACAAAGCTGCACATCGAGGCTAACATCATGCAGGCATTTTCTTTTAAAATGTTATATTATTTTTTTCATTTCCCTCCCATTATACTGTCATTTTAATTGTTTGCTTAAAAAAGACATACCAGATTTGGTTTAAATGACTTTTTTTTTTTTTTTTTTAAAGCCCAGAATCTCTTGAAGGTTTTCACTTTTAACTGTATCATTTTTCATGTACTAAGCTCTCCGGCAAGCATGCATTTCCCATAAAAGTGCTCATCCGGATTTTATGCTCTTTTGCTATCTCTCTCTGAGTGGATTTTATGTTTCTTAATAATAGAACCACATTTTTTATTTTTTTTTATAGCTCTCCCTCCTGTTGAGTTCCTAGAATTGTAGTTCACACGGAGTAGAAACTAAAAAAAAAAAAAAAAAACGCATGATAAATATGGACATCCGGCAAAGAGCAACTGTGGGTTCGAACTTCAACAGTTACTAGGGATGAAGTGATTGCAAGGCAATCTGCCTTCTTGCAGCTCCTGAAGCTGACAGATCTGTGCTTGCATATTTCTTGGGTAGCTTGCAAATTACTTCATCTCTTTTGAGTTCCAGGCTCCTCTTTTGTAAAGAAAGATCTACCTAAAGGATTGTTCTAAACTAAGGGACATTCCAGGTGGAGCTTCTGACATACACGAGTAATGTTACTATTATTATAGAGACTAATTTCTGGTGCACGTGACACTCAATCCCACAGCAACATATGGACTTAGCAGCTCAGGTGCTTTAGAAGGTTTCTCAGTAAGAGGAACTGATCTGAATTAAATTAGCCTGCGGAAGCTTCTAGAAACTGACAAGTTTATCCGCTCCAACAAAAGCATGGACAAGCTAGAGTTATCCATGCCCTGGAGGGCGCTACAATAGAACAAGTCATCCGGTGGTAAATTCTACTCCACAAGATCAACCTATTTTTCCAAGTATTGAGTTAAGGGTAGAAATATTTTTTTGATGATGAAATTTAATCGATTCCCAATTTTATGAGTATCCTTTTGAGAAATTTAATTTTCATTATAATTAAGACCAGATGATGAGGGCAGTGGCTATCTTAGATGACCCAGGTCTTGGACTACTCCTTTACTGTCTCAGTGCTTGAAATAAAAATTCCATGTTCCCCTTTTCCTGGGTTTACATTTCAGAATAAATTAAAAAATAAATGGCTTACATTTTTGATCAATCAATTTCCGTGGAAAGTTAGAGCTTCCAGAAATATCAAATCATAATAATAAGAAAGGACAAATCTTTGGGTGTTTTTTTCCTCTAAGTTCACTAGAAATGATACAAACTGTATTTCTCCTTTATTGTGATTTTTTTTTCATGTAAAGAAACACATTGTCATATCTATTCAGATACACAGGGTATTGTGACTTCCTAAAAAGATTTTTTTTTTAAATGATGAATGCTATTACCATAAAAGGAAATGTAGAACAAAAGTTTAAACATTAGGTAAAGGTACTAGGACTTTTTAAAATTTATGATGGAATCTCATAGATACTGTTACTTTCATGGCTATGACACTTTTTAGCAATATTTTGTTATCAGAGAATCCACAATAGCAATATCTTAACTTGCCTGGGAAAAAGGTAATATAAACTGAGACCTCTAGTGGAGCGAGGTGGGAATGTCCCACTTGCTTTCACCTCACACAGGAAGAGATTTTCCCCTGAAATACGTAGGGGTTTCAGTAGCTTTTAAAACCTGTCTTCTTACCTCTTGAACAGTTAGTAGTAACATTTTACCATATATTTAAATGGTTAAGAGTGAAAATGATGATATATAAAGTTTGAAAAACCAGTTGTGCAGCGCCTGGGTGGCTTAGTCGGTTAAGTGTCTGACTCCTGGTTTCAGCTCAAGCCATGATCTCAGGGTGGTGAGATGTGGCCCTGCCTCAGGCTCTGCACTCAACACGAAGTCTGCTAGAGCTTCTTTCTCTCTTCATCTCCCTCCCCCTTCCTCCTGCACAAGCTCTCTAAATAAGTAGTCTTAAAAAAAAAAACCCACAAAAAACATTTGTTACGATTGTAAATGTTTCTGGGAATTTAACATACAGTCTGAAAGCTTAAACATCATTTGGATGGAAAGCTCTTTCACTCCCTAGTGAAATGACTCACTGTGATTTTTGTGCCCTGGGAATGAAGGGCACACTGGGAGTCTGGAATCCTGTCGAAAGGATGATGCAGAGACTAAAAATACTTGACATTTCTACACTGTTTGACATACTGTGACATGAAAGCAATGTTGCATTGCTGTATCACTATCCTAAGCCCAAACCAAATGATAAGCACTGCAATGTACCTCCTGAAATAGGAGACCAACTTGAGAAGGAGAAATGGCAAAAGGGAGGTCATACAAAATATTAATAGTGGGACTGTGAACAAAACCTAAATGTCTGCACAGATTTAAACAGCTGTACATAAGTTTGCTGACAAAGCAGTTTAGATCATATGTTTTCCATGTTCTTAAATTTATGGTTTTATTTGTTTGCAATTGTAAAACAAAAACCAGATTGAGTCTGAAAAGAGGATCCCTAAGGTATCATTCATAGATAACTCTGGTTGGAGATTATCCAAGAGGAATGAGACGATTCATCTTGGTAAACACTGTGTTCAAGTGGAATAGCTCTAAATTCAGTAGGAAAAAAAAAATGCTCAAAAGATAAGGTTTTAACATGACCATTAAAATGCCAGTGCTTCAGAATGAAAAATGTTGTTCCCAAAGTCATACATAAACATAGTGTCAAAAACATTTGCCCAACACACATACACTTAACTACAAACCCAACATAAAGTTTAGAAATATACAGGAATGATCTTATACAGAGCAGGATTGTGGTATGTTTTGTTTAATTCTTTTTGAGGGAGGGGAGAAATAGTTACTAATTATCTCTCTGTAAAAAAGAAGGGTAAGGCAGATAAAAGAATAAATTTCTCCATGCTTGAACTCTTCTTTGGGAAGTCAAAGTCAGATGAAACTACTAAACAACAACAAGAAACAATAACTGTGTAGTATGCTTTGCTACCAATAGTTAAGTTACAGATAAAATGGACCATTGAGTGAGCAGATAGTAATATAGATTTGGATACTTGGGAAAGGAAGACTTTGTGGAGGAAAAGGAATGTGAACTATTCCCTAAACAATGGGTGGGATTGGGATAGGCAAAAAAAGGCATTCCAGGATGTATGACAGGAACTGAAGCAAAATCTTAGCGGTGGAAATGAGGTTAGGACAAGAGTTTTTTGGGGGGAAATCATGGAGGAAAAAGTCTACAAAAGAAAGAAAGAAAGACAGACAGAAAGACCCACTGAACCATTTTGGACTTGGGATAAAATAGGGGTAATAGCTATAAGCCACATGGATTCCAAGGAAACCTGATGGGTGCTATGGGATTCCAAGAAGGAAGTCAGTGATAACTTGAGGCTTCAGAGGCTCCATATCAGTATTTGCTGAACAGTGAATTTCCTCTTAGTGTCTTAATAGGTGGTATTAGTAGGATATTTAAAAAATATAAATCTTTATCCAAGCTTAAAGGAAAATGTAGGTCAATTATCAAGACAAAATTTGTCCTCAAAAATACTTGGAAACACATACTAATAACTTGTGAGTAATATGAAACCTGATTAATGGCTAAGATAAGTCAGAGGCTAAGAAATGATGAACCAATGAAGTTACAGAATTTAAACTTTCTATGCATTTCATCCTGTTTTTAAAGGAAGTATATTATTATTATGATGGCTCAGTTTGTGTTCAAGTGAAATAGCTCTAAATTCAGTAGGAAAAAAAACTTGGGTAGGCTGAAGTCTTTAGATAGTGGACCAAACATGCTTTATATATTGCTGTGTAACTATTTTCTAGATGATTTTAACATTTGAATTAATAGACTTTTGAGTAAATTATTCACCATAATATGGTGAGCCTCGTCCAATCAGTTGAAGGCCTTAAGAAAAAGACTGACCTCTCCCAAGGAGGAGGGTAGTCTAGCTACAGACTGCCTTTGGACTTGAACTACATTATCAACTCTTTGTTGGGTCTCCAGCCTGCTGGCCTCCTCTGTAGATTTGGGATTTGTCAAGCTCCACAATCCCATGAACCAATTCCTTAAAACAAATTTTTGTCTCTGTCTCTCTTTACACACACACACAACAATGAAAGCACTAAATAAATCCCCGCATGTAGAGAACTTCATCAGATGTTCAAATGTGTTTTATTGGCCAGTTTTCTGTTTTGTCTTCTTTTCCTTGGAATGGAGGATTCATTTCAAAGAATGATCAGAAATAAAGTTAATTAGAAGAGGAAACCAGTGAAGAAATGGTCTCCCCTAACACAGGTAGTGGTGAATTGGCCTAGAGTCATATGATTAATGTGAAGCATTAACATAACATGAATGAAATGTAGCCATTAGGAAAAATGAAAAATCACATATTTTTTATATCACCAAATAACATATTTAATAGGAGAATGGTCCTCTTTCAAAGTATGACTTTACCAGTATGTCAGTTCCTCAAAAATTTTAACATAGCATTGTCATATGATCCAATAATTCTACCTCTGAGTATATATCCAAAAGAATTGAAAGCAGGGACTCAAACAGATATTTGTGTACCAATATTCGTAACAGTGTTATGTGCAATAGCCAAAAAGTGGAAACGACTCAAATGCCCATCAGTGAATGAATGAATGAACAAAATGGGACATATAAGTATGATAGAATATTACTCAACCTCAAAACAGGAATTAAATTCTGATATACACTACAGTATGGGTGAATTTAGAGACATTACGCTAAGAGGAGTGCCCGGTTGGCTCAGTTGGTTAAGCATCTGATTCTTGATTTTGGCTCAGGTCATGATCTCAACCCCACAGTGGGCTCTACACTGGGTGTGGAGCCTGCTTAAGGTTCTCTCTCTCTCTCTCCCTTTTTCTTGGCCCCTACCCTCCTCCCTCGACTCCTCTCCCCCTCCCCCTCTAAAACAAACAAACAAAGAAACAAGCCAACATTATGCTAAGAGAAATAAACCAGAGACCAAAGGTCAAATGTTGAATGATTCTACCTACATGAGGTACTCAGAATGGTCATATTCATAGAGAGAGAAAGTAGAATGTAGTTAGTATGGGCTGAGAGCAGGAGGGAAAGGGCAGCTTCTGTTTAGTGAGTACAGAGTTTCTATTTGAGATGACGAAACAGTTCTGGAGATGGATGATGGTGACGATTGCACAACAATGTTAATGTCCCTGAATTGTGTACTTAAATATGGTTAAAGGGGTAAATTTCGTGTTGTACAATTTACCACAATAAAAATAGTACCTCTTTTCTGGGCAGGCAAGTGAACCTACAGATGGGGCTGAAAAAAAAATAGGAGCTATCAGAGTTTGGCAGAGACATCCTGAGTTTAGGAAGAGAAAGATAATTAGACTGGGACTAACACTGGCAGAGATAAAGAAATCTGCTGAACGTGAACTTGAGGGTCCCAAGACAATGATAGTGTCTGTATCCTGTGCCAGTAAGAATCGAATGAGCCAAAATACACATAGTAGTGAGTAGCATAAGCCCCTCAGAGGATACGCCCCCACACAAAAACACACACAAGAACTTTCCATCTAAATATTTATTCATGAATAATAGTGGTGATTGCAAACAATCCTGAACTTGTTCTTGAAACAGTCCTATAATTAAAGTTAAAAAAAAAATTATTGAGCTCCAGCTGAACACAGAAAGAACACGGGCTATATGGTTTTCCCATTTGTCCCTGTTTCTCATTCTGTATGAACAAGTTTAATTTAATATATTATGGTCCTTTCTACTTCTTTACTAGAGGAATTTTAATTCATTAGAAATACTCAAAATGCAAATTTCCAAGACCAGATATAACAAGACATGTTGATTGTCTATTGCTACAAACAAAAGTCCTAAAAAAATGTAGTGACTTCAAACAACCATCCGTGAGTTAGCTCACAAATTTGTAGCTTGAGCGTGACTTTGTAGAACGGACTCTTCTCTGCTCTCTGAGGCATCAGCTGGAACACCTCCGCACAGAACCTGAGGAGCCACTTCCCAAAGGGTTCATCCCCGACTGGGAAGGTGATGCTTGCTAACAGCATGGAGCTCACCTGGGCCTGTGGTTGATTCCTCTCCACATGTGAATTCCATGGGGCTCTAATCCCAAACTGTCTGGGCTTCCTCACAATATGGGAGTGGGATTCCAAGAGTAATTGTCCCAAGAGAAGGTCTTTTAGAGGGTAGCCTTGGAAGTCCTACCAGCTGTAAGTAAGCTGGCTCTGGTCTTAGCTTACCTAGCTCAGATTCAAAGAGGGAGGACTGGACTTAACTATCCCCTCACTGCCCAACGGGATGAGTGTCAACACCACCACTTAAGCACGGCACATGGGATAGATATTATTGCAGCCATTTAGGGAAAATACCATCTGCCACCCTGGAAATGATAAAGGAGAAATACAGCCAAATACCAATTTTAAAATTTTAGTTTAGTTAAATTTAAACTGAATATCAGACTTAAACACATGGGGTCTCCTAAAAGTGACATCCTGAAGTTGAGTCTACTTTTGGCAACTTGCCAATTTACCAGTTCCTCCTTCTACTCCACTACTCCCCTTGGGGCCCTGAATTTTCCACAGGCCACTTCTAGAAGCTTCATTATCTCTGCCCCTGAAGGTGACCTTCTGATCATCATGGCTGATAGTATAATGTTATTCTTCCCTTATCTTTAGCTCCCTGATACTTATTTTGAACCTCATCTTGAACTTTTCAAATAATTGTTATAGCAGGGGTGCCTGGGTCACTCAGTGGGTTAAGCTTCTGCCTTCTGCTAAGGTCACAATCTAGGGGTCCTGGGATCGAGCCCCGCATCCGGCTCTCTGCTCAGCGGGGAGCCGGCTTCCTCCTCTCTCTCTGCCTGCCTCTCTGCCTACTTGTGATCTCTCTGTCTCTATCAAATAAATAAATAAAATGTTTAAAAATTGTTAAATTAATATGTGATATAGAAAACTGATAGCTTGAGTTATATATGTATGTATACACACACACATACACACATATCTATCTTTTGATTGGTGAATCTTAAAACAAGATAAAATTATGATTCCCATACCAATATAAAATGAATACATGTAAAAGGTTTTCTGTAACTCATTAATTAGTGAGTGAACCAATGAGGTGGGATGACAGGTTCCAAGAACACAAAGGACTGCACACCTATGGTAGAAATGTTGAAGTGAACTTACAGATGCCTGCCAAACTGGCAAAACTGCTCAGTACCCACAGGGTGATGATCTTCAGTTATGGTTCCCAAGGGACACAATGTATACTTGCACAGAGAGGAACTAGTTCCATTTCTATGGATTGTTACAAGTTAGCTTCTCTTTCTATGAAGATGTAAAAGAACGTAACTGAAGATAAAGGCACACCCCCTGGTAGGACAACTTGATCTCCAAAGCCTCCTGCATTTTCACCGAAAGGATATTCAATAATCTCTCCCGCCCATTTCTAAGTCTAACATGATCCTCCCTCAATCTTAAAGTATCATCATTATTGACTTCTAATATTTTAGTGTAAAAGTAGTAAGAACTCAAGATCAGATAGAAGGAACAGAAGGAGCACGCAACAAGGTGTACGTTGGTGGATGGCTCATTTCCAGATCCTTTCATCTCAACTTCCTGACTGATATGCACATATGTAATGTGCATTGGCTTTCCTGACATACACAGTCTTTTCCACCAAGACCGTACTCTAGAAGATGCGTGGCCACTACGGACAAGCCAATGGACGCAGTGCAAAGAGCATTCCCAACAGATGAACTTCCAGATGGCTATTAGATTAGGCCTTATGGGTGACCATGTTTCCACTCGTGCCCAGCAGCAAACAGGAGACCATTGTGGAAGTCCCAACTCAGCTGTTCAGGACTTATGATGACCTCTGCAGAAGCCAAGTCCTACATAAACAGGATTTCTGGGTGGTCATCCTGTCAGAATGAAGTATGATTCACTGAGGTAGGGAGTATTAGAGATGACAGAGGCACTGATGACCCCTACAAGGTTGAAATTAAAGAGAATCCAGGAGCAATAACAAATCCAAAGAGAAATTGAAGCTGAGTATTATTTTGTCCAAATTCAAACTACTCTCTCAGCAGGGAACATAGCCCATCAACAAACATCTCTTCATTTTATTGGGCTTGACACCAAACCAGATTTCCTCATTCAACTCTCTGTTATGCTCAGGCTCCACGCCGAAATTAACATGCAGTGTTTGTCTTATTTATTCCTGACTCTTTCACTGGGAACTAAAATATTTGGATTACGGTACCCACGACAGTGAGAGTTCTGGTGGTAAAAATATGGTCACAGTCGCCAAGCTCATTAGATACAGTGTTGCATGCCATACATACACATTTGCTTAATGAGTTAGTGTTGTGTTTTAAGTTCTCTCCACATGTTTCCTCTTTAAAAAAAAACTTGCTATAAGTTCTAAGATAACTGAAGCAAGCACTGTCATCATAGATGATAGAAAAAGAAGCTGAGTTATAGCAACTTTGAATTTATTTTTCATATCATACACGATCGTGGGGGTGAATACGTCAGCAAAAATCACATGCACACAAGACAGGAGATAGAAGTAAACATTCTGACACCGAACCTGGTTCACCATGTGTATGAATAACAAATGACAAGGTTAGAGCACCCCTGGGGAGAAGAAATCGTGTCGCCAGATGTTTTCAACTCCAATTTCAGGCTCCTGAAATGGTTTATTTAGGTTGGTTGGCATTTTGGTGACCAGTTTTGGAGTTTCAAAGGGGCTCTGACCTCAGACATAAAGGTAAGTGGAAATGAAAGGCAGTTTCTACAGCAGAAAAATAACACTGATGAGTTTGCTGACTTCTTATCATATTTTTCCTTTTAAAGAACTTAGAAATGGAAGAGCGGTCTGTGAACATTTGAAAAATGTACTTGAGGAGCGAAGGAAATACCTTTATGCTGAATGTTTGTCACAGAAAGTTCCTTATGACTTCCTAAGCAAAGCGCAAGTATTAGAGCTTAGCAACTTACATGTTGGAGAGAGCAAAATGGAGTCTCTCATGTCAAACAATGACGCAGGCAGTTAAGGTCCTGCAGCTGGGAGGTAGCGCCTGGACCAACGTCAGCTGACACCCCAGATCTGAGGATTAGCAGAAACAGAGGAGGTCTGAGGAGACCCCAAAGCAACTAATTCCCTTTAAAAAGGTGAGGATTTGGGCAGCCAACTGTCAGACTCTTCAGATGTGACCCTTTTTTAGGTGACCCTTAAAAAAGGCAACCGCCATGGAGGGCTCTGCCTGATTGATCTCTGAGCAGAACCAAATCCTTCACTGCTGGAACATAAGAAGTGCCAAGAGCTGATCCCGACCAGACCGAGGCCTTATTTCAACTGCAAACCCAAGGACTGACTTCGTGGGGTTTGTTTGTTTGTTTGTTTGTTTGTTTGTTTTAAAAATCTCATTTATTTATTTGACAGAGAGATATCACACATAGGCAGAGAGGCAGGCAGAGAGAGGGAAGCAGGTTCCCTGCTGAGCAGAGAGCTTGACTCGAGGCTTGATCCCAGGACCCTGAGATCATGACCTGAGTGGAAGGCAGAGGCTTCAACCCACTGAGCCACCCAGGTGCCCCTGACTTCGTGTTTTGTTTCCTAACTACCTAGACCCTTCTGTTGCCTTGTCTGTTGTGTGGTTTGTCTTCTGCCCTGCAGTGTGTGCTGTGTAAGAAGCCACGTTTCATCACATGGTGAAACCTTATTGAGTTTAGAGTCCTGAACCTGCTTTATAATTGTGATTTAACTTTGCTTTATGATTGAAGAAAGCAGATACTGTGGAAAGACACAGTTTGTGTGTAGCCTCCATTGTGTGCTAATGACAGATAGAAGAGCAATGGCTCTATCAGATAAATATTTCTTGTTGTCCTATCTCAGATTGTGTCACCATAGGATGCAAGGACAGAAATAAAATCAGGGGTCCTTACCACTCGCTCCTTTACATCACGGTGTGAGCAAGGGACTTTCAGTATCTTGGATGACTGAACAGGTCAAAGAAACACTGCTCCTTCTAGATATATTTTTAACTTCAGTTTAGAAAGTGAAAGTGGGGCGCCTGGGTGCCTCAGTTGGTTAAGCAGCTGCCTTCAGCTCAGGTCATGATCCCAGCGTCCTGGGATTGAGTCCCACATTGGGCTCCCTGCTCAATGGAGAGCCTGCTTCTCCCTCTCCTTCTGCTTGCTGTTCTGCCTATCTATGTTCTCTGTGTCTCTGTCAAATAAATAAATAAAATCTTTAAAAAAAGTTTTTTTGAAAGAAAGTGAAAGTGTATAGAAGTAAGGTTGTTTTCCAAATTAAAATCCAATTTAACATCTAATACAGGTTAAAAAAAATATATGAACACAAAGTTGGTTTTTGCTTGTGTGTTTGGCTTTTGAACTAAGTGGGACTTTCCAACAGGTGCATAGGTACCTACGCTCAGATCCTGAATTGTTATGGCTAGAACAACACTGTCCTGTCCTTATAACAAAGCTTATGACAGATGAGTTTCAGGCACTGTTTTCATCACTTAAAAAAAAAAGAAAGAAAAAATGAACTATTGTAATTTTCCTCTCAGTTCTAAAATCTGGAGATTAATGAATCTTTCATAAATAGATTTGGACAGGAAAAGCCTGTCAGGACAGCATCGTCTAGGTAAATTCGAGAAAGTTTTATTTCTGATGTAGAGGATGTATTTTTCCATCCTACTTTGACTGTCTCAAGATTGACTATTGAAAAAAAAAAAAAAAGTGGAAGAAACGTCTAGTCAAAAGCAGGAATTGTAACCAAGCTGTTTAGAATTTGACAGTAGTTTTGCAAAGTAAGAATATTCTCTACTACCAAATCAGGAATTGATGATCCCTCCAAATGCATAAAAGCCCTTTGATGATGAAAGCAAACTCCCAGGACAATTTGAGTCTTTTTTTCCAAAGGGAGCCTCCACCCTAAATTTCCAGCCATAATACTTAATTTGGCAAGGGGACAGTAGTATAAAAATGCATTTTGTTCATGAATTATTTTTTTTCCTGTTCTCCATGACATTTATGCACGCCAAATATAAATGACCATGCATGTATTAAGTAACAAAGGTGTCTTTCCTTTCCAGTAGCACACATTTTATTAATAAGAATTTGACCCAATAGTCAGAGTAAAGAAAAGCTTTAAACTGGTTTCTGGAAATAAATAGCATAGCCCATCTGAGGTAAATTATCTATTTTGAAGTTCCAGTTCCTTTTAGCATCTAAGAAGGTTACTTGCCCAAAAAATAAAAGTCATTTCTTGGAAGAAATGATTTATCTCAGGTGAAAAAGCAGCAAAGGTATAGCTCTCAACTTAACAAGATCTCCAACCAAAGGTTTGGGATCACAATTATTGAGTGTATCTCAAGAGTCTAATATTGAACTTACTTTGTAAGGTCTGACTGAAGCCATTGGCTTTTATTTATAATGTTATATTTGAAGGATCTTCTGATTTTAAAAGGGGTACTTAAAATGTGTTACCACAAAACTCACACCCTCACAAAACTCAGTACTAGTATATTTTGCCAGATTACATACATTTTCTGACCTTTCTGGAGGAAATCACTCATAGAGATGAGATGCTAAGCTTGGTCTGGGGTATTTATTGGTGCAGTAAGTTTTAAAATATTATCTCATTCCTTCTTGTTCTAGATATATATTCTTCCCAAGTAGCTTCCTTTGTGCCAGGAAACCTGAAAATCTGATTTACACATGGATGTGGGTACCTTCTGCATTCTGTGTTCATAATTCACTTTGTTTTACTTGTATTCAGTTTGCTCCATATGCATATTTTAACTTCATTCTAGATTCTCACCAGGGTTTAATGAGCTCTATGACATTCATTTCTCAACATTAATCTTCAGCAGCTGTTTTGTAATTACATTCTAGGGGGCCTTAGGAAGAGTAGTGTTCTAGGTTCTATTTGCCTTTCTTTCTTTCTTTCTTTCTTTCTTTCTTTCTTTTTTTTTTCAAGATTTTATTTATTTATTTGTCAGAGAGAGAGAGCATGACCAGGGGGGAGGGGTAGAGGAGAGGGAGAAGCAGACTCCCTGCTGAGTGGGGACCCTGATGCAGCACTCAGTTCCAGAGCGCTGGGATCATGACCTGAGCCAAAGGCAGACACCTAACTGACTGAGCTACCCAGGCGCCCTCTACTTGCCTTTCTTTCTCATCTTGGAAGGTCACGCTTTGCTTCTATAGCACTCCCAGCTTTATTATTCTCACCCTGCACAGACTGTCGTCTGGGAACTTCAAATTCCAGATTGGGAGATAGGAGAGGAAACAAAGACATAGTTTCTCTCTGTCGCAAATATTCCCTAGTGACAGTTCCTTGGGCTGCCTTGAAGGAGGTTTTCAAAAGTGAAGATGATCTATCTCAGGAACTTGTCAAATTTCTTCTCCATGCAGAGAGGCATAAACAGATCAAAAACTGTAAACCGTGATTTCCTGTGTAAGTGAACCCTCCGTGACCGGTCGGGCGCATAATTTCAAGAGTATAAGTGCACTGACTTGACATAGGCAGTGGAGAGCAGAAGTGCAAATGCACATGGAAGCTGGAGTTTGAAGAGAAAAATCATTCTGACAACCTGCAGTAGGTATGGGTGTGAATGGTGATAGGCAATAAAGGTAAGAGAGGGAAAGACATATTGCACTTAGCATTTCCTGAATAGTAACTTTTTTTTTACATAAATAAAAAGTATTTGTTCAAGGTAATAAATCCCAGCTTAGCAATTTAAACTGAATTTACCCCTTGATTTGGATAATTCAGAGGGTACTCAGTATCTGTGGGAGGTTGGCATGAAGCTTGGGAAAGATCCCTAAGATGAAAAATTACACACAGGGAAAAAAGTTAAGGCAGATGAAGTTGGACTAAGAAAAGCACCCTGAGAATTGAAAGGAGGATAAACTGGAATATGGCAGGTTTTCTGCTACTCGCAGGGTCCCATGGCCAGGTTATGTGATTCTACTTGAGTGCTGTGGAGTGAACCAAGCTAGAAACAGAAAGAGTTTTTCCAGTTAACACTCCACAGAAAATTAAGAGCATAGAGTATGACATGAACAGGGAACTCACAGGTGATGAGAAGGAAACTCATCACTACTGAAGTTCGCATGTCTTTTCCACATGGCATCTCGAAGACAGTCACTGTTAGCTGGATTATGGATGTTGAATGCTGGGGGACAGTTTCTGTAGAGAAGCTGAATAGGACAATCTTGCCAATGACTGCGGTGATAAGAAACAATAAGTTATGGTGGTCTTGACACTGGCTTGTCGCACTTTTAGAAACATCAGACCCCTCAACAACTGATTACTATGTGAAGCCAATATAATACAAGAGGAAAATGGACATGCATGGTATATTTCAGAGCTGAGTTTGTGTACTCACAAAACATCCCCGGGAGATGTCCAGAAATATTTAGGAGGATTGACACAGGTTCCTATAGGTCTGGGATAACACATGGGTGAGAAGTCCGAGAACACTCAGGGAGTCTTAGGATGACATATATTTTCACCCAAAAACCTGTGCAGTCTGAGGAAACCCATGTTATACCCATAAAGAGCTGTTGGTGTTGGTCAGAAAAATATGAAGCCGACATTGTGAGCTGGTGTGTTCAACTTCTGTTCATTCCTGCCGACAGAAATTTAAAATAAAATTCTCATTCTGGCTTGCTGTTAAGAAATAGCAGTGTAAAATGGTGTAGCCCAATGAGTCTCACAGAATTCTTCTCAAATGATAATGACAAGATCCTGTGAGAAGAAAGCTTTGGCCATTTATTCTTGCCCTCTTCTTTCTGTCTGGAATGAGGGTTGTGATGGCTGGAGTTGTGAAAATCCTTTTGTGAACATGAGGTCAAAGGTAGTACAAGACAACCTAGGGTTCCTCAGTGGCATTGTTGACATCTGCAAAAGCACTAGACTGTCTATTCCCAGACTTTCTGGTATATGAGAAAATAAACCATTTATTTAAGCCACTATTTGGTTGCCTGTTCACATGTAGTCTACTGGCTTCTAAATTGTTTTGTTTGGTACACATTCTACTATTCTAAATAAGCTGTTCCGTAGCTGATAACAAATTTAAATTTACCGTTTTTCAGTTAGTCAGAATGACATAAAAAAAAAAAGCCCCCAACATTTGTTTGATCATTGTTCTGTACCCCCAACATTTGTTGGTACAGAACAAAGAGGATCCTTTGAAGGGAAACCGTTCTTTTGAAAGACAGAACACCATATCTACATTTATTGTCTTTTCTTTCTTTTCATTTTTATAGCAGGGCAATAGAAATGGAAATAAAAATATCCTAAGATATTACCTGATTGACAATTGATAAATGGTAGCTTTCATCTTTTATCTAAGTTATAAAAAGAGAGTCAAAATTCCAGGGCCTTAGTGATACTAAATTGAAAACACCAAAAAGGAAGTATTTTAATATTCCAGTTTTTAGTTCCTGTTTTCCTGTAGCGTTGTACTTTCACATGTATTATATATTATTAATCAAAGTGGTTTATTCCATATGAATACACAAAAATCGGCAGGTATCTGTGTAACAATTCCTGGGAATCAAGCCTCGAGAAAAGTTGTAAGCTAAATGTGGGGGCCTGGTCTGCATTTTGGCAAATAGCCCTCAACCAAGCTTGACCTAAAGCTTTTCTAGATTATAGAATTATCTCCAAAAGGGAAGGTTTTTGTGGTATATTTTAGTCCCACCTCCTCCCCAGACCTAATGTGAAGAAATGGGGGCAGAAGTTTTGAGCCGTTTGTGTCATGCAGACAAAATAAAATTTATTGCAGTTTTATTTTTTAATATTAGTAAAACCATCAAATATCCATTCAGAGGAGATAAAAGAAATGGGTAAAAGAAAAGGAAAAGGCACATCCAAGAGTTAGTGAGCCCTACTCTCCAGTGGAAATAGTGTCGGCACCTTGTATGCTCCACACACATACTGATTAGGATAATATGATCCAGATGGCCACAGCAAGAAGATTCCTTTCATGAGGAAAGTTCTGGGTGGGGTGGATTATTGTGATCAATGGAATAAACTGCAGCTGGATGAACTCTGGGTTACCTTTGAGAATTGCTAAATTAATGATGATTACATAGATTCTGACAAATTCCCCTGGAATTTTTCAAAGATGGCTGGTTGAAAAAAGAAGAAGAAGAAAGAAGGAAAGAAGGAAAGAAAGAAAGAAAGGAAGAAAGGAAGAAAGAAAGAAAGAAAGAAAGAAAGAAAGAAAGAAAGAAAGGAAAAAGGAAAATGTATTTAGGGGCTAGGTTCTTCTCATGGCAAGGAAAGGCAGCCTCCTAGAGACAGCTGAGCCTCCAGAAGGATTTGGGGTTATAGGATTGGTGAGCACAGCTGAGTTTAGTGGGCAAACCCCCCACCAGAGTGTAGTAGGCAAGCACCAATGCTGACTGATTTGGGCACTCCCTGTGCCAAATGAAAAATATTTTGAATATTACCCCTGCTTTTTGGCAGGGGTTATTGGATTCAATTTCCAGGGCAAACCAAAGGTGGGTCAATTCGATAAACCTTAAACATGTAAGTTGGGGTGGGAATAGAAATTAGTTTCGTCCATCAAGTGCTCATGGAGTGCTCACCACACACATGGGTTTGTAGGTGATGCTAGATGTTCAGTTAATAATTCTTCATTTTGTGTCACACAATAGCTTAGGCTCCCTAGTGCTGGAACTCCTTAGATGTACCCCCAAATTATCTCCTTGAGTGATTCTGAATCAGTTCACTCCATTGGTATTCACGTATTGAGCCCTTCCTAGTGGTTTGATAGGAACTAAAGTTAAATGAATTAGGTGGGCCATGATTGGATACATTAATTCTTTTAAACCATTATATTTCAGAATACTTAGCAGTAATATGCTTAACTAAGTAAACATCTTAACTGTGTGACCCAGGAGCTCGGCTTCCTACCATAAAGGAAGGAAGGAAGGAAGGAAGGCAGGCAGGTGGGCAAAAATCTGGAAGCCTAATTTCCCAACTTAGGGTTTATGAAGAGAGTGTTGGGCAGCATCCAACGTCCACAAGGTTACTCTTGATTTGGTCATTTTGGATAAAAATTTCAATAGACACCATCTTTAAAATAAAATAAAAGAATGGATTCTTAAATTTGGAGGAAAAAAAAATCTCAGAAATTATGTTTACAGATAAAAAGAATATTTGACCAACACACACGCCTCCAAAACTCATTATTCTCCTCTGCCTTTATGGTTTTTTCCTTATGAGATAGTCTTTGCTATGTTGGGGGAAGATTTTTGTGGGAAAGCATGAAACATGATGAGGTGGGGTGGGGAAAGAATTGAAAGAGAGGCCATGCCCTATTACAGAAGCAACTTCTCAAACACATTCACAGATGAGTAGGTGCACAACACTTTCTACTGCTACTATGCCCAACAGTGCCCTATTGAATTAAGAAGTGTTAATTGGCTGCCGAAGAAAACCACAAGTTTTCCCCAATTCACAAAGCCCCAAGAGAGCAGGTTATGCTAAACCTGGGTAGAAGAAGAGAGGGACACGGAGAGAAGACAAGCCTAAAGGAAGGAGTAGTAGAGGTGGGCAGAGTGGAAGGACAGTTCTCTGACTTGTATGATTGTTAATGTAATTATTGAATTTTACAAATATTTCTTTAAAGACATTGCTTGAATTCCAGAATTAAAGTTGTGCTGTGCCAAGTAGAGAACTGTATGAGATATTTTCCAAATGAGTACATATTTGTTTCATTCAACATGGAGACCAATGTTAATAGTAAATTAAAAACCACATGACTACATTATCGCGAGCTGAGTAAGGTGGAGGATTGTTGAATCAATATCTGAAACTAAGACAACACTGTATGTTAATTCAATAAATAAATAATTAAAAATAATAAAAGAAATAAAATCACAAAAAATAATAAAACACACAAGTATAATATCAAACTTCAAATTCCATTGCCAATTATATGTTGTATAATATGTCATTTCTACAAGGAAATGATAACCCTTCAAGAAGAATTTTCAAACTTAATGGCTGCATACCCACAAATCTCTAGTCTAGTTTCCCACAAAAACATGCCTTCAATCCATAAGGAGCTAGGGTTGGGTCTTCATGGTACCCAAGACATGGCCGATTGGTAACTAACAATTTTTCAGTGTTGGTTCTAATGGTTAGCATGTTAAGTATAGCCTAATTTGGAAAGCAAAAATTAAATGTACCAAAGAGACTAAAATCTATAGCATATTCACCAAAAGTAAGTCATGTGTGTCCACCACATAGTTCTGACCGAATCTGGCATGCAGTGTTAACAGATGAATTCTTTTTGGAGATATTGGCACTTCAGGAAATTCAGTTGATGAGTAAATGTCGATGAACAAATAAGAGGAAATAGCAACACTTGTGATGATGATTATCTACAAGAAATGATTATGAAAAACAGGTTTGAGATCCTGGTGAAATCATTATAAAACCAAAGTTCCTATGATCCCATAAAATTAACTGCCTGGGTATGGAAAGGACCAAAAACCAGAAACAAAAACATAAGCAAACCAAAACACACACACACACTCTAAGGTATTCATCTAGCCACTTAGAAACGCAAATGTGGTAAAGATATCTAACAATGTCATTTGAAATAGGATCCTTTTTCTGACCTACTTAAATAAGCCCAGATCCCCACTTAATGTCTATGAAACTTGCGGATATTGCCCTTTCGGCTTATTTGCTACAGGGAACAATGGACACAAATAAGAAAAACCACGTAACTTTTTTAGGCGGTATTTCTAGCCTAAGGATACATTATTCATTCGCTTGATTTAAGCACGTCTTTGACTTCTTAGGTTTAGCTAACTAGCATGAAATCTACAGCATACACCCAGCAAATGAAGACAGATGTGAGTGAAGGGAAAGCCCCTTCACGGTTCTCATAAAACCTCTCAAGTTGAAGGTTGATGGCATTTTCTCCTTAAAAGGTATCAAAAGTTACAATTACAAAAGTTTGCATGGTGGGAAATTGCATAATTCTCCCCACCAGCGCCTGTAAAAATTCTCATCATTTTCTCTCTTTTTTGATAATCGTTGGTTTGCCAAGGCGTTCGGTTTCCCTTGAGATCTTTTTTTTTTTTTTTTTTTACTTTTACTCTTTCACATCAAGAATTGAACATGTAGGGAAAAAAGTATTTTAAAATTTAAGGCTGTAACATTTTCTTTTGAAAAGTTTTGTCTCTCGGATGGAACGTGTGAATGCTAATGAATCACTGGAGCTTTCCATGATGTTCTGAGGCTGTGGTACACAGGACACTAAATTAATCATTGTAACTGCTTTTAATTTGAGATAATTGCATCCTTGCTTCACAGCAGTTTTCTCCTGAAGTCTCTCTCTGGCTCGTAGCAGATGTTGGGATGCTTGAAACTTGCTCAAATGCATTTCTTCTCCAGGGCTCTGTCATGAGAAGGTCACTAATGAGAAAACAGAATTTAAACAGAGCGTGGGACCCTGACCTGGTTGTGTACTTATCTGACCATTTGCGCAGATCCATTTTCTATGGGTTATAAAACTAGATGATGTTGAGTAAACTCCCAAATTAGCATTTTCTCTCTCTCAGTCTTCTGGAAACTCTCCAGATGGATTAAAATGAAAGTAACATCATGCATGACCATGTGGTCCCGGAGACAGATAAATATAAGAAGGAGAGACCATAGAGTGGATCCCAGGTCTGTGATAAAAATGAATTCATCCAATATAGACTCTCAATTCCTAATTTAAAAATGCAGGTATGGGTGCTTGGGTGACTTAAACAGTTAAGTGGCTGACTCTTGATTTCAGCTCAGGTCATGATCTCAGGGTCCTGAGATCAAGCCCCGTATCAGGCTCCATGCCGGGCTTGGAGCATGCGTAAGACTCTCTCTCCCTCTTAGACGCTCTGTCCCTCCCCCACTCCCCCTCACCCCTCCCTCAAAGGCAGGGATATAACCCATCCTTCTGTTTTTGCCACACTGTAAAGCCATAGCTATTCTACAAATTGATTGTGTTCATCCTCTTCGGCTAGGTCACTTAGAAACCAAGTTCTAGCTTTACAGTAGTCATCTCATTTTTCTATCTTCCTCATTCTGTCTGCTCCTGCTACCAGTGAAGTTTAAGTCATAAAATGAAAAACAAAGAACATGGCCTTTGCTCATGGCATGTCCAGGAAATACGAGTAGATATGGCTGGGTTTAAGGGGAGGGATGTGATGAACAATGGAGTAAAGCCTGAGACTAGGAAGGGAGACAAGGGAACTCTTAAGTGAAGCGGCACAAAATACATACCAAACATAAAAGGGCTCAACTCACAACCCCTGTCCTGTGTATGTGCACCTACACATCTCCATACAATACATTACACATTGCTGCCTCTTTCTAGACTTCCATGGGGTGTGCACTCCAAGAGCCAGATAGGCTCTTAAAAAGCAGTCAGGTCTGGGCACCTGGGTGGCTCAGTCGTTTAAGCATCAGACTCTTGGTTTCAGCTTAGGTCATGATCTCATAGGTTGTGGGATCAAGGCCCTCATCAGGCTCCATGCTCAGCAGGGAATCTGCAAGAGTCTGTCCTTCCACCCCTCCTCCACTTGTATGTTTGCTCTCTCTCTCTCTCTCTCTTTCTCTCTCTCAAATAAATAAATCTTGAAAAGAAAAGGGAAAAAAAAGAAAAGAAAAGAAATGAAATGCAGTCAGGTCAGCTGCCCCTTCTGCTCTCAGGTCTGATGGGGGATGGGGGTGTTGCCCAGAATGGGTGATAGCACTTTCCATACAGGACAACTGAAATATCCAGACGGGGGACTCCATGTTCTATTCTCACGCTTTTCTCAGGAACAGAGGGTGGGAGGGAGGCATAAGCAATTCAAGCAGTGGGTCTGGAGAGTCTGGATTGGAGGCATTCCTAAATGTGCGCCCAGAATAAACCACCCACATCTGGCCTTGACCTGCAGGAAGCAAGTGTCTTCTCAGAAAGAAGTCATGCTTGTGTCTATCTGCAGCTTTGAAAAGGGGGCAGTTGAAAGGAGTCATTTCTACTCAATCGATGCAGAGGGATATAATCTCTTCTACTTCTTTCTCCAGTTATTTTTTTAATGTAAGATGCAGAGGGGTTGATTTGAATATAATCCTCATTCCATTCCTTTCTGATAACTTCTCTTCACGCATGATTTATAATATGTAACGGGATACGGATAGTGATAGCATGGGACTTTCATACAAGCAATTTTCCAGGATCAGAAAAGTAAAGGAGCCTCCAGAGCTTGTCTTCAAGGTCTGCCTTGTCTATCTCTGAGTCTTCCTTTGTCACATGATACGTGGTGAGGCACAGGTGGTGGTGTTTGTTCATGGTGTCATAATGAAGCAGAACAAAGGGAATTCATCAGACAATGAGCAAGTGTGATGCTGGAACAGTAACCCAAGAAGTGTTAACAAGCACCATTCACTCAGTCCCATGGAGAAGCTGGCTGTCGTAAATGTGGAAACTGAGCAGGAAGATCTCTGACACCTCGAACCTTGACCTTGGAGGCTTCAGGCTTCACCCTTAGTGGAGTGTCAACTCCTTTCTGAACGGGATAAAGACAAGGAACCCTTTCCTCTGCTCTGCCTCCAAGCACACAGACACATAGACATGTCCGAGTGGATATGCACTGGCCAGGAAGTCCCAGACTCCTGGAGCCACCGCACATGCCCTTAGTTCAAGAACTCTTGTCCCAAGAAGCCTTTATAAAGCCTCTTCGGGGATGTTTATAAAGGCTGGTTTGTTTGAGAGAGGATGATGTCATAGCTCATAGCTTTGAAAGCTTGTCCGAAATCAAGATTTCCTTTTGTGGAGTGTCCTTTTCATGCTGAGCACTTGATAAATATTTGCTGAGTGATAGAAATAAAACAAGTAAGTGAATATTCAATAAAATTGCATTTATCTATGTACTGTATAGCAGAGGCTAGTTTAAAGCCCTTTGTTGTATCTTGTTGTCTGTGATGGTGGCATGGCGCTATGTGGCTGCCCACTCCACGGGGGCACAGACACGCTCCTTTAGGGCCTGGCCTGTTATTACATAGAGTTTAATGCAGCAATGAACGGAGAGAAACAAGTGAGACCGTCAATGTGCTGAGAATACATTTTCTATTCAGATTTATAATCAGTCATACCTCCTACCCTGGTGAGCAGAATAATGCCCTGCCTTCCAAAGCTGTCTATGTCCTAAACCTTGAAGCTATGAATCCATCACCTTACAAGGAAAAAAAGAAAAGACTTCGAAGGTGTGACTAAGGTTACGGACCTTGCATTTATTCTGGATTATTCTGGCAGACCAAGTGAAATCACAGGAGTCTTTAAAAAGCTGAGAACCTCTACCAGCTGTGGGCAGATAAAGATGGAGAAGGGACCAGAGAGACACACGTTGCTGGGTTGGAAGATGGAGAAAGGGAGCCATGAACGACAGAATGCAGGTGGTCTCCAGAGCAGAAAAAGGCAAGGAACTGGATTTTTTTTTTTTTTTAAGATTTTATTTATCTCTTTGACAGAGAGAAACACAGCCAGAGGGGGAGTGGAAGCAGGCTTCATGCTGAGCAGGGAGCCTGATGTGGGGCTTGATCCCAGGACCCTAAGATCATGACCTGAACCAAAGGCAGACGCTTAACAACTGAGCCACCCAGGTGCCCCAGGAACTGGAATTTTCTATCAAGCCTTTGGGGAGAAAAGCAATCCTGCTAACACCTAGACTTTAGTCCATTGAGATCCATGTCAGCATTCTGATCAAGGAAAATGTTGGATAACAGCATATGTGTTGTCTTAAGCTCCTGTGAATAGTGATTTGTTACAGCAGCAGTATGAAACCCATACACTCTCCAGTGACGGTGGGTGAGATTTCATGACCCCTGATGCTGTCCTAAACATTCTACATGAATTGAACCAATTCTTATTAATTCTTTTGGGCATGTACTAATATTAACAATATATTGCAGAAAGCAAGAAGAAATAGCTTTGAATGACCCAGTCTGACTCCCGGGAGTTACACACTTCCCCAGGGAATGCTTTAGGGAAGATGGTGATGGCTTAGGCCAGAGAGTTAGATGGGAGTTTCTGAAACTTTACTGTGAAGGATGAACGTGTCTGAACACAAGAGATGAGCACACATATCTGTGTTGGGGTGGACTGTGTGTTTTCCTGTGTAGCTGTCTTAGCATCTGTGGGTACGTCTGTGTATGCTGAGAGTGCAGCTAACTCAGCACAAAGAGAAATAAGTGACAATTTATAAAAGTTAAGAAAATGGCTATTGCATCTCCAGGTCTCTAATCTATTGGAAAATTATAAACACCCTATCAGGAAATGGAGATAGCACATCTTGGTAGCAACTGATTTGCAAAAAAAAAAAAAAGAGAGAGAATTTTAAAAAAATGAAAGTCATCAGGCTTCTCAGGGTTTAAAACTTCCCCTCCCCCTGCTCTTTACATGTTTAAAGGATCTCTAAGGTAGAATTTCAAACACCAGTTTATAGTTGGAGTAGGAAGAGGCCAGAGAAGTCACACTGTGTTTATAGACTCATCTTGCATCTCTGGATGAAGTTAGAGTGGAATGTATCGTTAGTATTTGCTATGCTTTTTTCCTGGAAAAGGATCTCTGCCTCCAACCACTGGAGTCCTTTCTGGAACTGCTGTGTAATGTCAGATTTCCAGTCCTGGCCAAAGGAAAGAAAGTCCTGCACCATCAGGCCTAAATCAGTACATCAGTGAGTGCTCTGCAGGGTACATTTGTGACTTTTTTTTTTCCTTGAAAATCTGGTATTGTTCTAAGGAAAGATTTAGGGAAAAGAGAGGACATCTTTTGATTAGCTTTCTAGAAGGAAAGCTGCCATTTTAAAATGTTATTCCATGAAAGCATTGAATAAATGTCAATAGAAGAAAGCATTTGCAATCACGATTTGATTTCTTATTTGTGCAAATTCCAAGATCTATTTCTGGCATAGTTTCATAGAGATACTCTTAAGCAAATGGAAATATATGCTGTATTTATTACTACAGAAAATTTTCAAAATATTCTATAATCGTTGACATATACTCTCAGAAAAAGAGATGGAGTACATTGTAGATGATTTTATTAAAAACACAATGTCCATTAGGATATAGTTTGCATATGATTTATTTGAGTGAATAAGAGACATGTGTCTTCGTTCAGAAATCTTCAATTAGAAACTCCATGTGTTTCACAGATTTAGGAACTGGTTTGATAAGCATTTTCTTGAAAAGTTAAATGCCAGTTTCTGGGTATTGCCTATCATTTCATATTAGTTTCTTCTTGTCCTAAGTGTGTGTTGTTTTTGTCTTAATGTTTCCCAAAGAAGATGAAACTGACCATCTTTAGGGACCGGTCATCTGAGCCAAAGTAGGGCTCAATCCAATAGTTTTTCTATTCTTTCAAAACAACCAGAGTCATCATCGGCCCCTCTCCTACGTAAATAAGGCCTGATGGACAAGGTTTACAGCATCACAAAGAATGAATCACTGTTTTATTTATTTATGTTCTCTTTCTAGCTATCTCTAGAGAAAGAATTCTTTGGGCAGCCTTCCCACTACTTTTTCATAACCCCTCTCCACCAGCCTCCTCCAACCACGCACACTCATACACAGGCAAGGACATTATGCTAAGTGCGATGTCAGACAAAGACAAATAGTGCATGATATCACTTCCATGTGGAATCTAAGAAAACGGAGTTTGTAAAAACAGAGAGCAGAATGGTGTGATTACCAGAAGCGGAGGATGGGGAAACAGAAGAGATGTTCAAGGGTCTAAACTTGCAACTAGTAACAAATTAGTCCTGGGGATTTAAGGCACAGCAGAGTGATTATAGACAATAATACTGTGCCATAAACATCAAAATGTGCTGAGAGACTCGCTCTTAATTATTCCCACTGCAAAAAAGAAATAATAAATATGGGAAGTGATGGAGGTATTAGCTAAGGCTAGAATGGCAATCATATTGCAATCTATAAATCTATCACATCAACATATTATATACTGGTATATAAATATATCAAATACCCCTTAAATTTACACAATGCTACGTGTCAAATAATTTTCAAAAAACAAATACACAACAACAATAAAAAAAACTCCAGTTGCTTCTCTATGTCCATGCTTAGCCTTGTTCCCTTCTGATACTGTGGCCACGGCTTGGTCATTACCCACTCTCCTTTGTTGTTCATAAAGAGGTGGTTTTCTGTCTGGAATTACTTTTTTTTTTTTTTTTTTTTTAAGATTTTGTTTATTTGAGAGCGAGAGCAAGGGGTGCCTGGGTGGTTCAGTCCTTATGCATCTGCCTTCAGCTCAGGTCATGATCCTGGGGTCCTGGATCCAGTCCTGCACTTTGGGCTCCTTGCTCGGCCAGAAGTCTGCTTCTCCCTCTTCCTCCCCTCCTGCTTGTGTTCTCTCTCTCGCTGTGTTTCTTTCTCTCTGTCAAATAAATAAAATCTTTACAGAGAGAGAGAGAGAAAAAGCAAGCTTGAGCAGGGGGATGAGCAGAAGGAGAGAGAGAGAGAGAGAGAGAGAGAGAGAAGCAGACTGCCCACTGAGCAGCAAGCCCAACGCAAGGCTCGATTCTAGAACCCCAAGGCCATGACCTGAGCAGAAGGCAGATGCTCAATCGACTGAGCCATCCAGGTGCCCCTGTCTGTAACTACTTTTTAGCCACTTTTTAAATGCTTAAAAAAATGTTATCAACAGCTTTAAAAATAAACCTTTTTATTGCTGAGAAATTTT
Source organism: Mustela nivalis (assembly GCF_964662115.1). NCBI lineage: Eukaryota > Metazoa > Chordata > Mammalia > Carnivora > Mustelidae > Mustela > Mustela nivalis. Next base: position 17,067,245 of record NC_139020.1, read on the forward strand.
TCATCTCTCCAAAGTCCTGCGGTTGAGGAGCCTTGGTAAAGAAGTCCTGGTTGAGAAATTGGATAGAAATCTTGGAAGAGATCCTCCCCTAAACAATCCCCTAAGCTAATGGAGAGACATATATCCCCAGAGGACAGTTTTTTCAGGAGAGAGCCATCTACCTGAACTGAAATTTGGAAGGTCCCTCATGGAATTTGGAGGGAGAAAGGTCCCCATGCAACAGCTTTCCGAGGTGACTCTGCACCACCAAAAAACAGACAGATGCACAGTCAAATTATCATCTCTCAAATCTCTGACCCTTAATTCAGCATTCCTAGAGATGTGACTCAAAAGACATGCCCATGATCACTTCACAGTCCCTGTTTTTCTTGCCCATCAGAAACATTTGACACATTTGATCACTCTTCTCTCCTTGAAAGTATGTCTTCACTTGGCTTCCAGGAAACCACACTCCTGAATTATCTCCTACTCAATGGCCACCTTTTCTCAGTCTCTTATCTCTAATCTATAAAATTTGTGGCTTTCCCAATTTGTGTCTTCACTAACTCTCTTCCTGGTTTTATTCTGTCTTTAGATATTAACATTATGTTGAGAACTCTCAGATTTATGTCTGCAGGTTAGAGCTGTCCTCTGAACTCCAGACTCCTAAATCTGATGACCATTTAGATATTTTCCTTTGAATGTCTAAAAGCATTTCAAAGTTAATATGTACAAAACGGAGCTCCTAATCTCCTTTCTCTTGTCACCACCATTCTTACTTTATTAAAACACACACACACACACACACACACACACAGACACGCACACACACACATACACACACACACGGCACCCGGGTGGCTCAGTTGAACATCCAACTTGATTTTGGCTCAGGTCATGCTCTCAGGGCTGTGGGATGGAGGCCTGTCAGGCTCCCCACTCATCACTGAGTCTGCTTATCCCTCTCCCTCCACCTTGTGTTCACACTCTCTCTCTCAATCTCTCTCTCTCTCCCTCTCTAAAATAAATAAAATATTTAGGAAAACAAAAAGACAAAGACTGCTTGTAGTATATTCTCCCCCACCTCAGAAAACGGCAGTTCTACCTTCCATGTTTCCAGTCTTAAATCAGTGGAGTCAACTCTCACTTCTCTCTCTTTCATGCACTCCACACGTGATTGATCACAAGCAAATTCTAGGGTCTCTGCCATGAGATATTTCCATCCTATCATGGTTACAACTTATACGGACACCATTCTGGTCCAAGCCACTGTTCTCTCGCACCTGGATTCTGGCAACGGCCTCCAGTGGGATCACCCAGTCTCTATTTGTTCTCCCTGACTCTGCTTAATTCTCGGATTTGAAATCAGAATGATCCTGTGAAAGTGTAAGTAGAATCCTGTCACTTCTTTGCTCAAAATCCTCTTTTCTAATTCATTCGAAGTAAAAGCTAAAGTTCTTACCATATCCAACAAGGTTTCACCTGATTTGATTACCCTTCTCATTACTCAACTGACCTCACTTTCTGTATTTTCCCTCCTTATTCACTGAGCTGCCTCTACAGTTGCTACAGAAAGCATTTAACAAGCCAAGCATGTTCCTCCCACAGGTTTTTGTTGTTGTTGTTGTTTTGTTTTTGTTTGTTTTGTTTTGTTTTTTGCCCCTGCTTCTTTGTTTTCCCCAGAGGTCTGCATCACCAACTCCTCACCTTCTTAGTTCTTTGTTCATATGCCATCTTCTCAGTTATCTCAATTTCCATTATGAAATTTCTCTTCCACACCCCCTTTGTGCTTTTGTATTTTCTATAGAAATCATTGCCATTAGTATACTATATGCTCAAGCTACCTTAAAATGTGAGCTTCAATAGAGAATATATTTTAGACTCTTTTATTCATTGTCATACTCTCAATTTTGCCTTGGTCTCATTGCCTGCTTCATGGTAAGAACTCAAAAATATTTACTGAATGTTGGGAAAAATAAACAAGTCAGGAAACAAGATTAGCACACGTATCCTACTTCAGGATAGAATGTATGATTTTCCCCCTTACATTTTTGCTTCTCAACCTGGTGAACAGGCTAGAGAGGACATTGTTTAATTATAAAACTGTCCTTGTTTAAAGGCTGGATGGCATCCAGACATAGATAAAGGTACTCCTTACCCCAGATCCCACCATTCCCTAAAGAATTCTTTGGAGACTGGGGTGCCTGGATGGCTCAGTCGGTCAAGCTCTGTCTGCCTTCAATTCAGGTCATCATCCCAGGATCCTGGGATCAAGCTCTGCATTGAGCTCCCTGCTCAGCAGGGAGTCTGATTCTCTTTCTACCCTTCCCCCCACCCCGCTCATGATCAATCTCTCTCTCTCTCACTCTCTCGCTCTCAAATAAATAAATAAAATCTTAAAGAAGAAGAATTTCGTTAAGACAAGGGTCCTCTCGTGCCCAAAGCAAACATAACTCCACTTCACCACACCAGCAACAGAAAGAGCTGAAGAGAAACACATTTTTTTTTAATTTTTTAAGAAGATTTTATTTATTTATTTGACAGAGAGAGACACAGCGAGAGAGAGAACACAAGCAGGCGGAGTGGGAGAGGGAGAGGCAGGCTTCCTGTCTAAGCAGAGAGCCCAATGTAGGGCTTGATCCCAGGATGCTGGGACCATGACCTGAGTCAAAGGCAGATGCTCAACCACTGAACCACTCAGGTACCCTAGGACGAACACATGGGGTTTTTTTTTAAGATTTTTTTTTTTAAGATTTTATTTATTTATTTGACAGAGAGAGATCACAAGTAGGCAGAGAGGCAGGCAGGGAGAGAGAAAGGGGGGAGAATCAGGTTCCCCACTGAGCAGAGAGCCCGATGCGGGACTCGATCCCAGGATCCTGGGATCATGACCTGAGCCGAAGGCAGCGGCTTAACCCACTGAGCCACCCAGGTGCCCGGAGGAACACATTTTTAACCTGTTCTTCCAACACAACCCTTGAAGCTCTGCACCTGTGTGCATTATCTCCTTTATAACTCTATTTAATCTTTGATTACTATGAGAGATCATCTTCGTTATTATATACTAGAACATGTATAAGTTTACATCAAGAGGAAACACACCAGTGTTCTTGGGCGGAACAAGGGAAGCAGTGGATGAAAGACGTAGTAGATAAGAGAAAGGAAAGGAAATGGGCCTGCCTGTCTAAATGGCTTGAAAATGTAGTTATTAAAATTCCATTGCTTCAAAACTCAAGGAATCAATTTCAAAGTTAAGAGATAATTTGAGAGCTTTCTAGCTTTCATTTTTCTCTGTCCTAAAAATTAATATTAGACAAAATCATCCCAGATGATCATGTAATTCTTTTTATTCTCAGACAAAATTTCTAACAGAAAGACATGTAATAACTCTGATGTCCTTGATCTCACCAGCCCATGGCTAGAAAGTGAAATTACATTTTGATTTTGTGCAATGAGCAGGATAGTGAATGAGAGAGGCATATCCTAGATTTGAGAAAGAACAAGATCAAGAGCTAAATAAAATGGCTATGCTCTAACTCTCTTAAGTTCTGGGATAGCTTGTTGCAAAGAAGAGCTTGCTCATACAAGGACTGCACCCAAGCTGGGTCTACTATTGGATGTAACATCAGGGTAGTTGACTGGAATTGGGAGGGAAGTTAAGGAGCTAATAAAGTGAGCGGTACTTGCTTCACTGAGGGGACAAGGGCAAAGTGGACCCAGAAAACAGGAGAGGTACAAATAAAATTAAAGACTGGGTTGGGGCGGAATGGAAGTAGGAAGGAGTAGAATAGCAACAAGATTAGTTATGAGTCCATTATTGTTAAAGCTGAGTAATAGGAACACTGAATTCATTAAATTATTTTGTAAACATTCTGTGGTTTGAAATTCTCCAAGATAAACAGTTGAAAAACAAGCAAAGAGAGAGGTTTGCCAAGCAAATCCCCTCAAATTAGTTTCTTCAAGGTAAGAAGCTTGTAATAACTCATATTTCCCCACCAGATATTGGGCCTGTTAGAAAATGAAGGTCTCTATAGTAAGCTTTTTGTTCATAATATTTTCAGGACCTTTCGCAAACAATGCATCTAACATTATTTTCCTTTAAGAGATATCCTAATGAAGCTTTATCCTCATTCGCATCTCTGAAGAGAATAAAATATCGGTTTCTTTCCACAAAACAAAAAAAGAAAGACATTTGGGAACTAACCACACAATCATTCTTTATATCCTAACTACTAGGCCTGGGTATGGAATGATAGGGCTGTACATGAAGGTGGGAACTGGAGTAGGGATGAAGGGACAAATAGAAGACCTACTAGAGAAGTCCAGGATTGGAGACGTATTTTCCGGAAGGGTCTCTGGAGAGGTAAAAATGAAACTATGAGGGTGAATGAAACAGTCATCAATGGAAAAGACGAGCAGGATTTCTGAGGACTGACACTTGTACCACACTTTCCTTGAGGAAGTGGGAGACAGAAGCAGTAGAAACAAGAGACAAAGGGCCACAGCTGAGAGTAGAAGGCAACCTTGAGAGCTGGGTGTCCTAGAAGAGATTTCAACCAGGAGGAGCCAGTCAACATCAGGGATGCTAAGAGAGGTCAAGAGTAGGTCAGTGGGGAAAGGGACAGTAACAGGAGAAAAATGTTTTCTTAGCTGCACTGAACTTTATTCTGATTCCCTACTGCTTTTTTAATATGATTATTCCAAAATTGTTAGGCTTTTCCTGTGAAATGAATTATCTCCCTTTTATCTGTACTCCCAGTTTTGGCAGGAACCATCAGTCCATTTAGTGAGGACTTTCTTTGCTGTATATCATCACCCAGTTTGCTCTGAATTAGGAAGTCACTGGTAACCGCACAGAATTAAATTTGTAAATATTGTTATTCCAAAACAGATTCTAGAAAAATAGACTTCAAGGAAATAGACTTAACTTGTAAGAAAAACAAGAGAAATAAAACTGAGACTAAAGAGGGCAAAATGTTATTTTCTTTTAGTTGGTGTAGTTGTGATCTGTGCCATGCCAGACCATAATGGAGCCTAAGACAAAAGGTAGAACCAGTAAAACATTCTGATATTCCGTTCACCACAGCTTTTTTGCATTAGGAGGCTGTGGACTCTGAGAAACAAACTAAGGGTTTTGGAAGGGAGGGGGGTGAAGAGATGAATGAGCCTGGTGGTGGGTAATAAGGAGGGCACGATTACATGGAGCACTGGGTGTGGTGCATAAACAATGAATCTTGGAATACTGAAAAAATAAAATTAAATTTAAAAAAAAAGAAAAAATAGAATCACATTTGGCTGTTTAAAAATAAAGTTAGATCACAAAAACAAAAACAAAAAAAACTATTGCATTAGGGGTCTTGGGTAGCTCAGTTGGTTAAGTCTCTGCCTTGACTCAGGTCACGATTCCAGGGTTCTGGGGTCAAGTCTTGCATCTGCTCCTTGCTTGGTGGGGAGTCTGCTTCTCCTTCCGCACCTTCTCCCTGCCTGTGCACTCTCTCTCTCACAAAAATAAATAAATAAAATCTTTTAAAATATATAAAAGATTAAAAAATACATTTTTTGATACCCCTTAAATACTTATCTCAAGCTGAATGGGATACTGGTTAGAAATGTTCACATTTGATGGCAGAGGAGAAAATAACAAATATATGTTGTAAAGCCAGCCTGGAAATACTCATAGATCCAAGTAAATGAAGTTATTCAATACTCTTCATGGCCTTATGTATCAATATTTAATATCATAGAACCTTGTTCATCTAGCTCATAAACGATCAGACTAAAATGCATCAGAGACCAACATTGAACAGGGTAACTAAAGCCTGTGAGGTAACTCATGGCAGAATCTTCTGTTCAATCAGGTATGAATTATATCTGATAGATTCTAACTTTCAGGTATCTGAGTTAAGAATGCACAGAGAATTGTTTAGTTAGCAGTGAGATCAGAGAGTGAACAAGTCCATAAAGATGGGTCATTGTTCTCAAGAAAAGACTACGAGGAAGCATTAAATACAAGAAAGCAGACTGTAGATAGTGAAAGAGCCAGTTGGTAGGAAGAGATAAGAAACAAGATGAAGCAGAAGCCCAGAAAGAATGGACGAAGAAAGCTAATGGTGGAACACCAAAGTTTCATGGCCTCCTGCCTGAAGTCAATGCTGCAGACTCATAACACTGCTGCCTTCGCCTAAACATATAAAGCTTCTACTTTCTCTACTTTCATATTATTATGGGCTGCCTTACATTTTCTTGAGCTATTCTCATGAATCTTTGTTGCTAGCAGTCACATCCTAATTAAAACTCCAAAGACAAAACAAAAGGGAAGATAAAAGAAAGGGACAATGATGAAGGGGGAGAACAAAAGCCTAGAACATTCAGGACCGAACACAACCAGAGAGCCAATGAGTGAGTGGTGAGTGCCACTGAAGAAGAAAGACACTTTCACATCTGCAACAGAGAGGAAAATAAATCAAGGGTAAAGCCAAGGACAGTTTGTAAGCCAGAGAGAAGAGTAAGGGAGAATTTCCACTGGATGAAATCAGTCATTTGGTACTGGTAGGATTGGAAGGGAAGCTAGGAGGACCTTGAATAGGTTTAAGAGTATGTGGGCGATACATAAAAAATGTATAAAACTGGGGTCCATGGCTGGCTCAGTAGATTAAGCATCTGCCTTCTGCTCAGGTCATGATTCCAGGGTCCTGGGATCCAGTCCTGAGTGGAGCTCCTTGCTCAGAGAGGAGCCTGTTTCTCCTTCTGCTCCCACTCCTCCTATTTTCTCTCTCTGACAAATAAATGAATAAAAATCCAAAAACAAAAAAAAAACAACAACCTTTAGAAATGTATAAAATTATCCATTTGCTGTTCTACATATCTATTAGTGGCCTTTTGTTGTAAGGAATTTAATTTGTCCTGTAGACTTTCTCTGTTTTAATATCGTACCACCATATCTCCTTCAATGCATTCATTTGTTATATATATGAGGCTCCGAGCTTTTTGTTCTACCAGACAACCCCAAACCAGGCAGGCGTTTCCTTTCTTTATTTTCTCTCTCCTCCTTTCCCATGGTCCGCCGTGAGGTACTCCTCTTAAACAAATCCGGAGCCAAGTGCTATTTTCAGTGATTGCCGGGCCAAACCCTCCCCCACGCACTCCTGCTCAGTTCCAGTTGCATCAACACTGATTTCCACGGCAATTGTGCGTAAGAAAACGAAGGCGGGAACTGACCCCAAGTTGTGTGCCGCCAGTAACTGACAGCCAGCGTTTGGCCCCAGCTGAGCACATCTACTTTTAGCAGAGTCATTTGTTGATGATAGCCTTCGCCAACTTGACTGCTAACGCCAAGGCAGCTCAGGTTGGGAACTCTTATGTAAATCATGGACTAATTACAAACGTGGACCAAAATATAAACAAGCGTAACTGCTCAGACTATGACCATTGTCAATCGACGTTAGGGAACACGTAAAAAAAACAAGTGAAGGAAATACAAAGATAAGTTTGTGTAACATAGAAAAGGGTTTTCAAAGAAAATAAAAATAAAAGCAGAAAAAGATGATGGTTCAACGCTATAGATAGACATAGACAGCCTATATATTATCAAGTTTGCTAAGAACGTAATACGTTACTCAAAGTAGTGTTAATAGCTTAAATAATTAATAACTTAAATTAGTGTTACTATGACTCCAGTACATTTCAAGGCCAGGGAAGAAAATTTATTTTTCTCATATTACTTCATCCTAAGGAAATGATCTAAGGCTTCCATCCTTTAAAAATAAAAGGTACAAAAATTACATTTCTAGAATATTGCCTGTCAGGGATGCTTTTATGTAAAATTACCTGTCAAATAGAATAATTCATGAGAAAGTAGAGAAAAATCAAAATAAAGACATAAGAGTCTGCCACACAGAAGACTAAAATCTAAAATCATTAACGTCACGAGAGCCATCCTTATCTGTTAAGGACACATCTCATTAACTTTATGTTTTGTTCAGTAATAACAATGTACATCCTTAGAAATTTATTGTTCCATTTGTTGTAGCAAAGCCAATAGGATAGTCTATTATATTCTTTACGATTTCCTTTGTTATTTTTAGACTAAACTAAACAAGTCCTCACATCTCAAAAAGAAATCATTTTCACAAAACAATGGATGAGACACTCATGTATCATGTTACATCAATAAAGATAAAAATAATACGGAAGATGTTTTACGTTAGTTCAGCCAATTGCTGGATGTTTTTAAAAGGAGAAATATTAAAAACCATGTAGATTGTATTAATATTACTCTTAATATTATAGCTCTTAAATTATAAAATATTTGACTTAGGTATGTGATGTATCTCAAATACTTAATTAGGAAATTTAGCCTTAAAAACAAATATATATTTTATTTTCTCCTAATTGTTTTCCCCTTCCTGACCTTTTAGTTTAATTTTTTTCTCAATATGTGAAATATAATTTAGACATAGAATGTGTCTGAAGAAATCATAAGTCTTTGGTTTTCTTAGTTTTCATTTATTATGACTTCTGTAAACATCAGTAAAGGGGAATTTTATAGAAAGTAGAATATATATGAGGAATTCTCTTGGATAAAAATGACTAGGGCTATTCTGGGTTGGCTAAGAGAGCAAAATCTGGACTAAATAGAGAAATTTGGTGCTCAGTCCAATGAAAAATCTTTACTGACTAGAACTGTTTTGTAAGTAATGAGGTTCTGGAAATGTTCCAAGAAAAGGCCATGTGATCATGGGTCAAAGTATGCAAGGGCAATTTCTACAGTAACTTAACTTCTAAATGTTTCTTCAAACCCTAGAATCTTTGTTGTATAACCTCTGCATTCACAATATAAATATTCAATTATATTGAGGATAATGTTTATTTTAGCAACTGACTGGTTGGTGTATTCAGAGGGGTAAATTACTATTCAAACCTTGGTTATAATTATTGGATTTTGAATCTGTTGTCTATAAAATCAGCATTTGATGAATCATGCATCTAAGGGGGAAACTGAGTGAAATTATATTTGAAAATAAAGAAAAATCTGCAGCAATTTCAAATAGAACTAATGCGGAAGACACTTTCAAATTTTAAGTCAAGATCACATAACATGTAAGCAAATAAAAGAAACTGAGGTGTAAAGTGGGTGAAGTCTAATTTCTTTAGAAATTTCATTTTATGTTCCTATAAAATAAATTTATAGAAATAGAACTCCATCCAATTTTAAGCTGTTCATGGATTGAAAAAGAAATTCTAAATTTAAGTATATATTGTTTTGCACATGCCATGGAATTCTGTAGCTATGTTTTCCTAAGGAAATGTTCATAGAGTCACAAAAAATTAAGAGTTATTCAGTGATTATAATTGCACACATAAATGATCTAAGTAGATAAATTTTTCTCTTTTCGTATATATAATTTCCTCAAATGTGAACTCATTATTAGCACACATCTAATAAGTCTTGAGTATGGACTATAATGGTAAACTCGAATGGTCTGATTCCAGTCAGATTAGCTGCTCATTTTGGAAATAGGAGGTGGAAATCTCAAAGGCTGAAGAAACTTTTCTTGTTGTTGTTAAGATTTTTTGTTATTTATTTGAGAGAGAGCATGAGAGGAGAGAGGTCAGCAGGAGAAGCAGACTCCCTGCTGAGCAGGGAGCCTGATGTGGGACTCAGTCCTGGGACTCCAGGATCATGAGCTGAGAGGAAGACAGTTCCTTAACCAACTGAGCCACCCAGGCGCCCTGAAGAAACTTTCTAAACACAGTTCAAAACATGTGGTTTTTTAGGATTACTTATCGAATGTTCTAGAAGCTGAATAAAACAAATCTCTGTGTAGACAGAAGACAAAATTCCTAGGAAAGAAATCTAAACAGATCCATTGAGGCTTAGAACAGCATGCCAGCAGAAAGCACAACCCATAGTTCTCCAGGGGGGCTTTCCAAACACCTAAACCCACCAACGGTTGTGGTCTGACAGAGTTATTCTCTGAAAGTTCGCCCTTAATGTGTCTCTAAATGGCTGTAATTGATACGAAGTTATTAAGCATGCAAGTCAGCTGAGATGTATGTGCTCTGCACTGGACTTTACTAACATAAAGTCACGTCTAGAAAGTTTATTTTTATTTGTTTTTTGGTTACTGAATTTGTTCCTGAATTTGTTACTTGAATGTTGATAGATAAACTATTTTTCAGAATCCCTCTGAAAAATAGTTTTGTCCCCTCTCTCGGGCAAAACTCCAAGTTCTAAGTTCTGAAGGTGGGATATAGGCAGAAGTGGGCGACCACAACAGGAAGCGGTCATGGAAAGAATACGGTTAAAAATCGGCATGATGAATGCAAAGGGGAATGCTATAAGGAAAAGAGACAATCTCATGACTCTTTCTTCTCATCTGTATCCCTCACAGTTCCAGTGTGGAAAAGCCCATCTCATAATGTGTTTTTAGCAATAGGTCCAAAGAGAAAAGGACTTTGGAAAGAGACAGATTTGGGAAAACACAAACCATCTTGAGAAGAGAAGGAGAAAAATAGAGGAGAGGCTAAGAAGTGTAACAAAAAGATGAATGGGTTTAGGAAGCCCTAATTTTAATCTGGAGTTCCCTCTCTGGATTCTTGTTGGTGACATAGGGAAGCTTGGGCAAGATTCGAAAAGGTTTTGTATGCGGTAGGTCATGTCTCAAGGGGTTATTCATGTTGCTCTAATGAAGTTCAGATGACATGGCTTGTCAGGATTTTCACTGCAGGGACACCAATTTTGGCTTAGTGAGGACGTCCAGTTCTTCCTGGTTTCTTCCTCTCTTCGTAACTGCAGGATCTGTCCAGAATTGCAGTGGCTCTGTGGCGTGATGTGGAGTCCATCTGGCCTCTGCTAGGAAAAGGTGATCCCAAAGATGTGTTCTCAATCCCATCAGCTGTGATCTTATTTCAGAGGCAGGATAGGGTAGTAGATGGGGGGAATATAATGCTGATTTTCATGTTCAACGCATTACATTGATTCTATGTTAACATGGACAGGTGACCCAACCTCTGTTCTCAGTTTCCTAGTCTGTACAAGGGACAAAATTAGAGTATGCCAAGGAATATTAGTTTTATACATGCAATGTGCTTAATACAGTGTTTGGATTGTAACATATTTCACATAAGTGTTAGTTAATCATGTTATTATCAGAAGGTAGAACAAGGACTTATTTCTCCCTGGAACTATGCACATTCCTGGCTCCATGAGCCTTGCTAGTGTTCCCTCATGTGCCCTGTAAACTAGAGTCTTCCCTAAACAATGGCTCTGAGTCTTGTATGTTCTATAGGATAGGAAATTGATGGACTCTGAAATTAAAGTGCTTTCTTGAGGGTTACTGCTTTTGTTTCTTCTAGGAAACTAAGCAAGGAGGAAGATTTGCCAAACAACAAACAAACAAAACAAAACAAACACGTTTCAAATGCTCTTTATTTTGCTCTCATCTCCAAAGGGACAGTTTAACTGTTGAAAATATCTTTGTAAAACTTGATTTTTTTTCAGACTATGGCCAATGCACTCATAATTTTTCTGGCAAAATCAAAGTGTATGTCCCCCTACTCAGGCTCCCACTAACCAACTCCTTGGATAAGAGATGACAGACATAGTTAAGAAACAAAGAAAGAAACCATAACAGCATATTTCTATAATGCTTTAGATAAAATTCCATTGAATAAAGTTAAATTAATGGGCAAGTCAGGGTATATGTTCTTAATATTTATTAAGAATCTTTTTGAGAAAGTCTCCATGATTCATTTTGAAATCTCTTCTTAGGCATTTTCTGACAGTGCCAGTCTTCTTACAGACAGCCTTGAAAAGGAAGTTCTCTTTCTGAGTGGTGTTTTCTATAAATTCTCTTCAAAATTTTCCTACCAAGAAAATTCCCTAAGACAATGTTCCTGTGAGTAAAATCATACTTTGACTGCCAAGAATCATCATTTTGGAAAGAAAATAAAATCTTAGCAACAATCTTCTTCTAAGTCTTAGAATCTAAGGGAACATTCCAGAATATAGTCAGTATAACATACTTAAGTGGCTTCATTCTAGTTATGGCACATGATTAAAGTATTAAATAACACTGTTTTGAAGATTAAAGAGTAATTAAGGGGGTAACCTTTTTCTAAGTTAAAAAATGTCCAACTATATATAAACTGTGTGTGTGTGTTTGTGTGTATGTGAGTGTGTGTTCATGTGTTGGTATCTGGTATATATCTAATTATACTTACTATTTTAAATAATGTTTGGTCTCTTGAGTCAGGCACAACTGAATTCCAATCTGGTCTTGCTACTCATCAGTATGTTCTTGATTAAACCACTAAAGCTCTGAAACTCTTTGCTTTTTCATCTGCAAAATGGTACCCCTGAGCAAAGTTGTTATATTTATCATTATGATTATGATCAAAATATATGAAGTCTTCTCTGTCATGCCTTTCCTATAATAAGTACAAATGTGAGTTAGTTATTTTTTCTTACTAAATAATTCACTTCTAACAGAATCAGAATATTCTTTTGAAAGATTTTAGCAAAGAATGTTGTATAAAAAATGACATTTAGATGAGAAAAACTTTTGTTTAATCCTTTAAATTTATTGATGCCTTAACTGAGAACAGACCAGTTTTGATTAAATACAAATATCTTTTCAATGGCGTGTCTTTACTTTGGATATTAAACTATATACATTTATGGTGTTTGTGTGCAGCATGAAAGGCTTTCTATCAAAAATTCACCACAAAAACGTCAATCTTTAAAAATATTATAAGTGCATTTTCACTTAAAAGAATGTTGCTGTATTCAAAATCATTCTATTAGGCATGAAATTGTTGAATTAGCTGTAAAAGTCAGGCCAGATGAATGTGGGAAGAAGGTGATCAGATTGAGCAGTTATTAGCTCTTGAGAAAGAGCAGTTAGTGTTGTCATGTCTGGGCCGAGACAAAGTTGGTCAGATTGTCCTGCCAAGGAAATGTCGTGGGGAGGAATTATATTGTCCGGGAAAGAGTCCTAAGAGGAATGTTCCTTTAAAGTCCATGCTAAAATCTGCTATTTTGGGTATTAAGACTGTACTCCACTAAAAAAAAAAAAAAAAAACTGTTACAGCTGTGACATTTTACCAATAGAAGCCATAACACTCTCCCATGAGTGACATGCTCTGGTTTGATCATAGCAAGCCTGAAAATGTCAAAGGGAATGAGGGTTAGGCATCAATTATTTCTAATTGCCATGTAATTAGTCTCCCCCAAACTTAGAATTTGGGATCTCAGTTGGTCTGTCCTGGAAATTTCCCTGAAATATTCTCCACCAGCTGCCCAAGAAGCGCTGGATGAGCTCTTGGAAAGTTATGGATTTGGACTCCCTGAGATGGATCAGTCTGGGATTTGGCTGCTCTTCCATGGACTGAGTCCAGGGAATTTCAACCTCTTGGGTGTGACAGTGACTGCAGTTTGTCAGTGGATATAGACACTTTGAATCTCTGGAGCTGAAGTTGATGGAGGTCCATTCTTGGATTGCCTAAGAAGTCATCTCCCAAATCCTTGAGAAGTTACAGCTGTTTCATTGCAAACCCACACACTGAGGGTAAAAAAGAAGAAATTAGAGAACCCCAACAGTCGATCCAGTATTTTCAGTTCTGTGAGAGACACTAAAGTGAACTGAAGTTGAGAATTAGCTTTTGGAAAACGACAAGAATCTTATTCAGATGTGACGCAAAAGGAAATGTGATAGAAGCTCCTAATGGAAGATGTCTGCTTGGGCAGGAGCAGGCAAGTCATTAGCTTAACACAACTTTCTAAGATGAAGGATAGAAGTTTGGGAAATATGGAAAATTGATTCTTTTTGTGATCACAATTAATGACTATTTATGCCCTTGTCAATGAGATCTTGCATTCACTCCATAAAGTGATGGAGTCTACATCTTCTTGTCTTGATTCTTTGAACTCACTTTGGTCAGGACACTGTCAGAAGTGAGTGTATGTCAATTCTTAGCCTAGTGTTCAAGAGGCCTTTGGAATTTCTTCTTGCCTTCTTGGAACTTCAGCCTTAGCTAAGAAACAAGCCTGGGAGAGTTTCCAGTAAAAAGTTAACATGGCAGGTCTGGGGTTACTATCCTTGGAAGGACCTGCTTGCTAGATGGGCCCTAAGCTGTCATCTGCAAACTTGGATTTCTCAAATATTCTTACCACTGAAACTATTAAGATGGCTCACCATGCTTAAAATATTTGTTTAAACAGTATGGTTTTTGTTGAATTCCTGCTTTTGTTCTGAGAGTATAGGATTCTGGTATATGCCAGATAGAAGGTGCTTATATGATCAGCCCCTAACAAATTGTGGACATTGAACCTAATGAAATTCCCTGGTAGACAACATTTCAGATGTGTTGTCACAGTTCATTGCTGGAGGAATTAAGTATAGCCCTAGGTGACTCGACTAGGAGAGGACTCTTAGAAACTTGTACCCTGTCTTCTTTGGACTTTCCCCACATGCCTTTGTTTCTGCTGATTTTGCTTTGTATCCTTTTGCATAATAAATCATAGCCATGAGTTTGACTACATACTGAATCCTAGGAGTTCTCCTAGTGAATCATTGAATCTTAGAAGTGGTTTTGTGAACCACTGGCACAAATGGCCTACTGAGGAATGAAAGACCACATGAATCAGAGAAAATTTTCCCACTTGAGGTTATCTTAAATCAATGAACAGTCAGCTGACTGCCAGATATGTGAGTGAGTCCCAGATGAACATCCAGAGATGGGAGCAATTTTGGATTATTTTCTGATTTAAGGCAAGACTTTAGTGTTGGCCAGACAACCCTGGGCAAGGTCAATAGATGTCACCAGCCAACCTGCAAACTTGTGAGAAATAATAAATGATTATTGTTTGGGGGACAGTATATTTGGAAGTAATTCATTATTCAGTAAAAACTAATAGCCAAAGGAAGTTTATGAATTAAGTAAAAGATGATCGAAAGTCTTCAGAAGAGAAATTAAAATGTTACTGAAAAGGGAGAGGTAGAGGGGTTCTTGCATTTACAGAAACTCAAATCCTTCACACGTAAGTCAGTAGGTTGAGTGAACTGAGACATTTAAAGCCAAAGAAATAGAATTGTTTTTCAATATCACAAAAATGTGCTCCACAGCTTGAGCCGGTATATGTGGAATCACTTTCAGTCAGGGCATAGATGTAAATAAGACCTTCCTTTGGTCAACTTTTACATTTCAGTCTTCAGCTTTGACCATGAAACCTGACTTTAAGGATAGGTCAGGTGGTTGGGACACCTGGGTGACTCAGTTTTTAAGTGTCTGCCTTCAGCTCAGGTCATGATCCCAGGGTCCTGGGATTCAGACCCATATCCGCTCCCTGCTTAGCAGGAAGCCTGCTTCTCCCTCTCCCACTCCTCCTGCCTGTGTTCCCTCTCTTACGGTCTCCCTATCTGTCAAATAAACAAAATCTTAGAAAAAAAAAAAAAAAAGGATAAATCAGGTAGTGTTTCTTGGGTGACTTTAATAGGCACTAATACTTTAAACTTATCTTGGGCTCTGTTTTGTTGAAGCATTATCAGATCAAAACAAATCCAAACTACAGTTTCTTCACTTTATACCAATAGATTTGTATAATGGGAATTAATTTATGCTGATCCTTCAGGTGATCTCTAACATTCCATTGAAGATGGAATGTTTGCGTTCTTATGAAATTTTTCTTCCAAAATTTAAAATAAACAAAAAGAATAGTAATATTCTCTGATTTGTTATTTTGAACTGGATCAAAAATGTGTATGATATAAATATATCATTTTTAAATTATTCTGAAATGGAAACAAAATAGCTAATCACTATCAATAAAGAGCATTCATGAAATAAAATACATACTATGAACTGCAAACCAGAACCTGATAAATACTGCTGCAAATCAAAATGAGGAAAACAATTTCAATTTTTCACAGAAGATACATTTGCTGTATATTGAAATCTGGGAAAAGCTATTAAGTGCGCAGTGTCTCATAAATTTTATAAAAAGCACTCTTGACACTAAATTAATTAAGACAAATAAATAGTAAACTTCCTGGATTCACCCAAATGTGTTTTTTTAATAATTTAATTATTTCACATAGATTAATTATACTTTACCTTCAGTAATTTCAACAGTTCATTTTGACCCAGGACATTAAACATATTTTTCTCAGCAAATGTATAAGAGATGAATCAACAACACTGAAAAACACATTGGTGAGTTTTTTAGGGAGTACTTTTCAAATTAATGGAACAGAAATAAGTTATGATGGCCATCAAATATGTAAGATTTTCTATATTTTAATAGATGATTTTTTCCTGGATCTATATCACATGAACTAGATAAAATTCATCTGCATTTTTGGTTCTTGTTGCTCATTTTAGGTTGTTTTTTAATGGAATATCTTATCACCTCTTCCCCTGGCACACAATGGGTACTAGTTGGGGATCAAATATGTAGCTGGTTGGCTTATATACTTAGTAATGTGTGCTAACATCAGTGCTGTGATGAGAATTTCTTCCTTTATTTTTTTTTAAAGATTTTATTTATTTATTTGAGAGAGAGAAATCACAAGGAGATGGAGAGGCAGACAGAGAGAGAGGGAAGCAGGCTCCCTGCTGAGCAGAGAGCCCAATGCGGGACTCGATCCCAGGACCCTGAGATCATGACCTGAGCTGAAGGCAGCAGCTTAACCCACTGAGCCACCCAGGCGCCCGAGAATTTCTTCCTTTAAAATCAAATAACCAGGAAGAATTTCTTCACAGAAATAGCTTGAGGAACCATCACAGCAAAACTAGAGATAAGCATGTAGTCTTCCTTTGTCCAGGGCAGAATCAATCCAGTGCCATCACACTGGTGAGTACAGGCACACTGGTGAGTAGACAGCACTTAATTAAGATAAAGTTCAGAATGAGCCTCAAGCTACTACTACCCCAAGACCTCTGTTCCATCACCTAATGAAACTTAGGCTCCCACACATATGAGAATAGAAATTACAGAAAATGAATCAAAATGATAGAGATGAGGATGGTTAAAATTAAATAAATGTGTACATTAGTATATGATGTTCCTGTCATTTGAATCAATATTTCCTTCTTTCAAAAAAATTTATAGATTTGATTTATTTTTTTGACAAGGAAAGCAGTAGTGAGAGAGAGAGAACAAGCAGAAAGAGCAGCAGGCAGAGGGAGGGAGAGAAGCAGACTCCACACTGAGCAGGGAGCCTGATGCAGAACTGGGTCCCAGGACCTGGTATCAGGACCTGAGCTGAAGGCCGATGCTTAACTGACTGAGCCTCCCAGGTGCCCCTCAATATTTCCTTCTTGATCTCAGAATTCTACTATTCTTCATTACAGGATGATAATGTATAAGATTTAGGGAAGAAAGTCATATATATAATTTTATGTCTTTTTGGATGATCTGAAAAGGAAGACATCTAAATGTTTCACAGAAATCAATACATATAGACAAAATGTTTTAAAATTATTAAAATGTAGGGAAAGAAGTACATGACTATATAGCTCTTCTATTAAATGTGAAAAATCTGGCATGTGTTTAAGATACAAAAATATTATTTCATATTAATTTGAGCTTATTCTTCAAGAAAAAGTCCATAATTATCATTATATGAACTTATAACCATAAAGTGTTATATCACTTTTTGTTCATTAGTCCAGGTTAAATACATAATTTATATGGATTAAAGTAGAATTACAGGGTGCCTAGATAGCTCAGTCAGTTAAGTTTCTGACTCTTGGTTCTGGCTTAAGTCATGATCTCAGGGTCTTGGGATCAAGCCCTACATCAGGCTCTGTGCTAGGCATGGAATCTACTTGTCCCTCCCCCTCTGTTCCCACCTACTTTGGAATAAGTAAGTAATATATTTTTTAAAAATTACAGAGAGGGTGGAGGGGTTTGAGAGGTACTCTTGCCCAATGTCTCTTGATGCTCTGTGGAAGTGACTGAATTGTAAATGAAAGAAAAATCACTCTTGAACAGACATGAAGTTTTTGTTTTGTTTTGTTAATTAATTCCCCTGTTAGGTACTGGGGAGAATTCCCAGTCTAAAAATTTAATCCAGTCCAAGGTAAATGTGATGGTTAATTTATGTGTCAATCTAGATGGCATTTTGGATGAGATTAATATTTTAATTGGTAAATTTTGAGAAAGCAGATTGCTTCCCATAAGGTGAGTGGGTTCATCCACTTAACTGGAGGCCTAAATAGAACAAAAAAGACCAGTCTCCGTGAGCAAGAGGGAAATTCTCTAGCAGACCTGCCTTTGGACTTTTTCTGCACCATTGGCTTTCCTGAGTCTTCAGCCTGCTGGCCCACACTGCAGAATGGATTTGCTAGCCTGCATAATTGTGGGATCCAGTCTCTTGTAATGAATCTCCTTTTACTTACATATATCTGATTGGCTCCGTTTCTCTGAAGAACCCTAACAAATACAAACTTTGGTATTGAGGGGTTCTAGAAGGACAGAACATTAAGAATGGAGAAACCTGACAAATACATTGTTAAATAGATGGAATTTTGAAAGCTTGAGCCAGACCTGTGTGCAATTAACTAAAAAATGACCTTCAAAATGTGGGAGGTCTATAATGGACTCCAGGGATGTTGTAAAGTAGGTCCTGGGCTTAAGCTGAAGACCTAAATAGGAACAATTAAGCTGATGCTACTCCACATAATGGGAAGTCCATTGTTAGAAGGCCTGGAATACTGAGTCTTTTTTATAAGCCCTCGCCAGCAAAGACCACTTACCATCCCCTTAGTGAAGCATGAGGCCACTCTACCCTTTGCTGCTTCTGTATATCTTTCTAAAACAACAGAAATGAGCCAGGCACAGAGTGGATGTTCAGTCACTTTCACCAAACCCTTTTAAAATGACTTTGGAAACCTATATATAATTCCTATTTTATGTCTCATCTTAAGTTACCCCAGTCCTGGTGCCTCGTGGTTCAGTCAGTTAAGTGTCCAATTCTTGATTTCAGCTCAGCTTATGATCTCTGGGTTATGAGATCAAGCTCTGAAATAGGCTCCACGCTGAGCAGGAACCTGCTTGGGACTCTTCTTCCCTCCCTCTGACCATCCCTGCCCTTGTGCTTGCTGGTGTGCTTTTGAAAGAAAGAAAAGAAGAAAGAAAGAGAGAAAGAAAGAAAGAAAGAAAGAAAGAAAGAAAGAAAGAAAGAAAAGAAAGAAAGAAGATTAAATTACCCCAGTCCTTCCATCCATTCTTGTGCACCAGGAAAAGTCACATAATCCAAATAAAGTCAAAGTCAAAATGCTCACAATGTAAATTGGAACCACTTTCTATGATTTCATTCATGCAAAAAATTAAAAAGTCCCATTAATACATGCTCATTTTCCCTTGAAAAAGTTAGAGACACCTGATGCTGGACAGCTGGCAGCATTGGTAGAGGTACCGTTTGTGACTCTCCATGGATCTCCATGTAAAACTAAACAGAGCAATGAGATTGCAAATTTAAAATCCCATGTACAACCCTCTCAATAAAAGTACCAAGGTAACCCCAAAATTTAAGCAAGTGAAAGCAAAATGTTTCACAGGAACAAGACTTCAGGGTTTCAGCATTTGTGTAGAAAAGAGAAGAGGGAAGAGATAATGTCTCCCTTACCTGAGAAGAGAAAAATGTGAAAATAGTATTTACGGAAAAGCAGACAGAGCCAATGTGCAAACAAAAGCTGAAATCAGGAAGGATTTTTGTCAGTGGTGGTAATGATGAGTGCAAGGGGTCCAGCATACAAAGAAGGCTCTGCAGCCGTGCGGCCCCCAGAACTGTTGAAACTCACCATCCTACAGCTCCCTTCCAGGCCAGGGTCCTGCACCAAAGGCAAACTGGTAGAAGTGGAATAAAAATTGAGCAGCACAATGAGAAAAGAGGAGTTACAATGCCCAGATACAAGCAGGAAGGAGACAAAACGGAGAGTCTCCAAAAAACAATGGCTGTATAACTAAATGAAGGAGCTTGGGAAGTTAGAAAAGCTATCTGAAACGCTGCCTCCTTCAAAAGTTCAGAAAAATTAAATTTCATGTAAAAACAAGGAACAGAAAGTGATTTCAAAGTCAAATCCCATACAAAGGTGTTTTGAGAAAATGAGAATCAATGGCACCGAGAAGAGCAACATTCTTTTTTACACTGTGAAATACATGTGACAGATGTATGCCCCAAACTGATCAAAACTATAACTTATTCAGTCAAAATAAGCTAGAAAACTTAAAGAAAATGATACAGGTTTGAAGAACAATATAAATTGGTCAGAACTCAAAAAATGTTAGAAATAAAAGAAAAAATTATTTCAGAATTTAAGGCAAAGTTTGAAGAACTTTGAAGAAATATAAGAACGAACAAACATAACTGTTAATGACTTTAAGAGACTGAAGAAAAGAAAAATTTAAAAAATCAAAAGGTATCTTAATCTCACAAAACAAACTGAGGGTTGCTGGGGGGAGGGGTGTTGGGAGAAGGGGGTGGGGTTATGGTCATTGGGGAGGGTATGTGCTTTGGTGAGTGCTGTGAAGTGTGTAAACCTGGTGATTCACAGACCTGTACCCCTGGGGATAAAAATATATGTTTATAAAAAATAAAAAATTAAAAAAATAAAAAATAAATCAAAAGGTAAAGAGGATTTGAAAGAAAATGATAAATACTGAACATTAGACAAAGATTGAAATATGGATAACATTAGCTTCTGAAGAACCAAACCATATAACTGTGTATATATACATAGTTATAAATGTAGATATGATGGAAATAATAGCTTTTATCTTGGTGTTTTTATTTCCTAACTATTAACAGCATTAATTTTATTTTATCTCCAATGTATTTATTAAATTCTCTCAGTAATTTAATAATATTTTGACAATCCACTGGGGTACCCTATAGCAATAGCCATGAGAAGTGCTAATACGAGCAATTTTATGTTTTCCTTACCAGTATTTAAACTTTTTTATACATTTTTCCAGGTTTGTTATTGCTTTCATTATAGTTTTAAATAGTTGAAACTGTAGTGAGTTTTCTTCAAATTTAAAAGGAATGCTTTTAATGTTTCATGATTAGTGTTTGCAATATTTTGTTTTATTTTATGATTTTATTTTACCTTATCTTATCTAAAAATTTTATTTATTTATTTATTTGACAGAAAGAGACACAATGAGAGAGGGAACACAAGCCAGGGCAGTGGGAAAGGGAGAAACAGGCTTCGCTGAGCAGGGAGTCCATGTGGGTCTCTAGCCTAGGACCACCTGAGCTGAAGGAAGAGGCTTAACACTGAGCCACCCAGGCGCCCTATGTTTGCAATATTTTAGATGCACTTTCAAAAACTATATAAACTCTCTTCTACTCAAGTTTATTATTATTATACTTTTGTCATAAATGAATGTTAAATCTATTAAATATTTTTTCTTTATCTGTGCAGACATCACATACTTTAACCTCTTCAGTCTGTTAGTAGAGTTAAATACACAATTTAATTTTCTAACGATAAACTAATGCTGTGTTGCTGGATTAAATCCAACATTGTTGCGTTTTTTCTTGTTTATTTTGCCAGTTTGGTTTACCAATATTCTGCTTAGGATTTTTGCTTTGATCGTCATGAATAAACTGGCCTATAATTTAATTATCTTACACAATCCTTTTTTGGTTTTCCTACTGAGGTTATGCCAGCTCCATAAAATAAGTTGAAGAGATTTCATGACTGTTCTGTCCTCTTTGAGATACTACCTCCAGTTGAGAACCATTGAGTTAGATAAAGAGCAGAAGATTAGACCAAAAGAAAGTAAAAATATGACATAACAGCAAAAATAGGAATGAGATGAGAGCAAAATGTAATACAAACAAGTGATAAAATTCAAAAGATTTTTTGAAAACTTGTGATTTTGAAAATACTAATAAAATAAGTGGCAAGTTTGGTCAAGAAAATAGTAGGGAATATGCAAAGAAAGCAGTATATGAAGTCAAAGTAGTCTACATAAGTATAGACTCAGCAGAGACTAAAATAATTACAAAAGAATATAATGAATAACTTTAAAAATTGGACCAATATGACACGTTTATGCCACTGATCACTCTGTCTTCCTGAACCTTCTGTCACTTGAAATCTAGAATTTTTCTTGCTTCTTTTCTTCTTTTTTTTTTTTCAGTTTTTTTTTTTAATTTTTTATTTTTTATAAACATATATTTTTATCCCCAGGGGTACGAGAAGAATAAATGCTTCTTTTCTTCTACAGCTAATTCAGTGATCATTCATTCTTAATTTTCTTTGCAAGATTCTCTGTTTTTCCCAAACACTAGCGACCCTATTTTGCCTCAAAATCCCAGAAGGATTTATCTAATCCAAATGCCCTTTAGTTTAATCTTTCCACAATTGACTCATCCTCAAACTCCCAACTAATATATTTATTTGTCTACTTAATATATCCACCTGGATACCTAATAAGCAGCTCAGAAAACCCAAACTCCTTATCTTCTACTTGAAAGCTGTTTCTTCCAGTACTCCATTTCTCTATATATGGTAGTCTCATTTGTCCAATTTCTTGAGCCAAATGCATTATAGTCACTTTTGACCCCTTCATTTCTTTCACTTTCTACATCTAATCCCTCAGCAAATCCTTGGACAGTATCCAGACTCTAACCATTTCTCATTATCTGCCCTGCTACTAAGCTGGTCGAACCTACCATCAGTTCTCACCTGCAACACTGTGATGGTCACCTAACAGATCTTTTTCATTGCCTGACATCAATCTACTGCATATGATCTAAAGTAATATTTAAAAATCAAATGTCAGATCAACTCACTCTATCTTTCTTTCTTTTTTTTTCCTTCTTTCTCTTTCATCCTTTTTCTTTCTTTCTTTCTTTTCTTTCTTACAGAATAAGGGCCAACTCCTTATAAGGAACCATCAGCCCTGTCTAATTTGCTCTCTGATACTTCTCTAATTTCATATCCTGCCAGGGTTCTGCTTATTCATTCTGCTTTAGCTACATTGTCATCTTTTTGTTCTTCAGAGATATCAAACATGCTGCAACTTCAGTATTCTGGCCCTTTCTATTTCTGTTATCTTAAACACTATCACAGTTATTTGAACAACACGCTATCAGAAAGGTCTTCTTCAACAATCTTCCCAACAATCTTCCCAAAATAGTGCCTCCCTATCCCACTGTCTTATATCTTAGCACTGACAGGGCACACGACACATGGCTAGTTTGATCTTCTTCTTTCAGCAAGCCATAATCTTTTTGCTAGTGGAAGGTCTTGCCTTGATATTGATGGCTGCTGACTGATATTGATGGCTGCTGACTGATATTGATGGCTGCTGACTCTCTCCTCCTCTCTCTCTCTCTTCCTCCTCTCTCTTTGCCTGATAAGAAGTTGCCACAAACATACCAACCCTTAGCAACCCTTAGCAAGGTGGCACCTGGGTGGCACAGTCAGTAAAGCATCTAATTTTTGGTTTCAGCTTGGGTCATGATCTGGGGGTCCTGGGATCAAGTCCTGTGACAGGTTCAGCATTCAGCATGGGGTCTGCTTTGGATTTTCTCTCCCTCTTTCCCTCTGTCCCTCCTGCTCATTCTCTCTTTCTCTCTCTCTCTCTCTCTCTCTCTCTCTATATATATATATATATATATATAATAAATAATTTTTAAAAAAATACAGTAAAGTTTGCCACATCAATTGACTCTTCTTTTCATGCACAATTTCTCTATATCATGCATTGCCATTTGATAGCATTTTACCCAAAAAACTTCTTTCAAACTTGGAGTAAATTCTCTAGGAAATTGTTGATGTTTTATCAACTAAGTTCATGTAGTATTCTAAATCATTTGTTCTCATTTCAACAATCCTCAGATCATCTTCAGGATGTGGGAGTAGATTCCATCTCAAGAGAACACTTTCTTGGGCACCTGGGTGACTCAGTGAGTTAAAGCCTCTGCCTTCGGCTCAGGTCATAATCTCAGGGTCCTGGGATGGAGCCCCGTGTTGGGCTCTCTGCTTAGCAGGGACCCTGCTTCCTCCTCTCTCTCTGCCTGCCTCTCTGCCTACTTGTGATCTCTATCAAATAAATAAATAAAATCTTTTAAAAAAAAGAACACTTTATTTGCTCATCCATTAGAAGCAACTGCATCTGTTCAAGTTTTATCATATGATGGTAGCAATTCAGTCCCATCTTCAGGATCCACTTCTAATTACAGTTCTCTTGCCATTTCCACCACATCTGTGCTTCCTCCACTGATCTTGAAACCCTCAAAGTCACCCAAGAGGGGTGGAATCAACTTCTTTGAAACTTGTTAATGTTGATATTTTGACCTCTTCTCATGAATCACAAATATTCTTTCCCAGTAAATCTTTTCAAGAAGGGTTTTCTTTTCTTTCTTTCTTTTTTTTTTTAAGATTTTATTTATTTATTTGACAGAGAGAAATCACAAGTAGGCAGAAAGGCAGACACATAGAGAGAGAGGAGGAAGCAGGCTCCCTGCTAAGCAGAAAGCCCGATGCGGGGCTCGATCCCAGGACCCTGGCATCCTGACCTGAGCCGAACACAGAGGCTTTAACCCACTGAGCCTCCCAGACACCCCCAAGAAGGGTTTTCAATTTACTTTGCCCAGCTCCAACAAAAGAATCAATATTTATGGCAGTGATAACCTTATGAAAGGTATTTCCTAAATAATGAGATTTGAAGGTCAAAATTACTCCTTATTCCATGGGCTGCAGGATGGACGTCATGTTAATAGGCATGAAAACAACATTTATCTCATTGTACATCTCCATCAGAGCTCTTGGGTGAACAGAAGCCTTGTTAATGAGCAGTATTAAAAGTAATCTTTTCTTGTTTTTTAAAAAGATTGTATTTATTTATTTATTTAGAGAGCATGAGTGGGGGAAGGGCAGAGGGAGAGGGAGGGAGAGAATCTCCTGCAGACTTTGTACTGAACATGGAGTCCAACATGGGGCCCAAGCCAATGACCCTGAGATTATAACTTGAGCCAGAATCAAGAGTACAATACTTAACTGACTGGACCACCCAGGCACCCCAAAAGTAATCTTTTTTTTTTTTTTTTTCCTCAACAGTGGTCTTAAAATATTCAGTAGACCAGGTTATAAACAGATAGCTTTCAACCAGCCTTTGTTGTTCCATTTACAGGACACAGGCAAAGTAGATTTAGCATAATTCTTAAGGCTCTTAGCATTTCTGGAATGGTCCATGAACGCCGGAGTCAACAGAGCCACCAGCTGCATTAGCTCCTAGTAAGAGTCAGCCTGTCCCTTAGAGCTTTGGAGCCAGGCATTGATTTCTCCTTTCTAGCTATGAAAGCCCTAGATGGCGTCTTCTTCCCATAGGAAACTGTTTCATCTAGATTGGAAATCTGTTACTGTTTAGTATAGCCACGTTCATTAATTATCTTAGCGAAATCCTCTGGACACCTTGCTACAGCTTCTACATCAGCACTTCAGGCTTAACCTTGTACTTTTATGTTATGGAGAAGGTTTCTTTCCTTAAATCTCATGAACCAACCTCTGCTAGCTTTAAACTCTTCTTCTACAGTCTCCTCACCTCTTTCATCTTTCTTGGTATTGAAGAGAGTGAGGGCCTTGCTCTGTCTGAATTAGGCTTTGATTTCAGGGAATGTTGTGGCTAGTTTGATCTTCTTTCCAAACCACTAAAACTTTCTCCATACCAGCAATAAGGCTGTTTCACCTCTTTTTTTTTTTTAATCATTTGAATGTACACTGCAGTAACACTTCTAATTTCCAGAACTTTTCCTTTGTATACACAGTTAGTGTTAACTGTTGGATGCAAAAGTCCTAGATTTTGTCCTCTCCTGGCTTTTCACAAGCCTTTCTCTCTAAGCTTAATCATTTCTAGCTTTTGATTTAAAGTGAGAAATGTGTGACTCTTCCTTTCACTTGAAATTTTAGAGACCATGATAGGGTTCTTAATTGGCTACATTTCAATTTCACTTTGTCTTAGGGAATCCCAAGGAAAGAGAAAGAGACAGGGAATAGATGAATACATGTGCATTTATTGATTAAGTTCGTTAAGTGCACATGTAGATGTGTCTTGCCAAAGCATTTACAATAGTAACTCCAGAGAACAATGATCCCAGATCACCATAATAAATATAGTAATAACAAAAACATCTGAAAACATTTGAAATAATGTGAGAATTGCCAAACTGATACAGAGACATGAAGTGCGCAAACACTGTGGGAAAAACGGTAGACTTGCTGATAGACTCAGCCAACACATGGCTGCCACAAACTTCAGATTTGTAAAAAAGACAATATCCGTGAAGTGCAGGAAAGCAAAACACGATAAAATAAGGCATGTCTGTATACTCCTGTACCTTCCAAAGTTCTGTTCCAGATGGAGGGTGGAGGGTAAGCCTTCTGTGTTTTTTATTCTAACTCAACATATGTGTGATTTCTATTAACTTGTTCCTCACCTACCTCAGGCCTGGGAAGATTTTGATTACAGATCCCCTCCTCAGGGACCTTACATCAAACTGTGCTGCCTCTGGACCTTTTGACAGAATTGGGGTTTGTGTAATAGCTGGGCAAAATGGGAGAAAGGGAAAGGCGCAAAAAAGATATTTGAGAGCTCTTGGTTGGTTTATCTTTTAAAGCTTTAAAATTCAGAGTATTTATGTCCTGTGCAATACACATTAGTCTTTGTTAGATTTTTCTAACTTTAAGTCACTAAGTATGTTGAAACTATTTTTTTAGCCAAAAAAGGAATTACAGCCTCATGAGGGAGAGTATTTTATGGGTAGTGTGTGAAGTTCATAATGTGAAAAGACTGTGATATTTGGGACTAATAAATTTTAGAAAGTGTGCTCTGCTTCAGGCATATAAAGAGCTATTAGATCAAATGAAGAATGCATACTAAGTATATGAAATCCATTTGGGGGAATCTTTTTAGACAAATGTAGGGATGCCCTCTTGTGTTTGATTTTCCATGGTAAAAAAATAGTCTCCAATTCTTAACCCAGTTTTAGATATGCTCTTATTTTATGAAAGTAGAAAAATTAGTTAACATTTATTAGTTGTCTCTAAGATATTATTGTGTATTAAAATACAATTTATATCTTCTAAGAAATCATTTTACTGTGATTAGAATGACTCTTTTACTTTTTTCTCTCTTTGATTTCACATTAACATTATGAAAAATACTCCACTGAACAATTTATGTTGGAATTCAACCACTTTCTTTTTCTCAAAATAATGGATATAGCTGTAGACAAAAAAAAATTGTGCTTGTGAAATATTTTATAGATTTAAAAGTGATTTCACATAAAAATTTCCCTTGCTTCTCAAAAATAATCTTGTGAAGTATGTAAGTTATGAAGTGTACACCACTGTCTTTGGATTGCCCTGATCTTCAGCAATTATTAAGAAACTTACAGCAAGTCTGAGAGAAGTTGGAACTGAACCAGGTGCCAGACTTTTATACCCTAAAGGCTGAGCTTGACTTATGAGGTTTGATGATGAATATTTTCTGAATCTATTTTTGTGGCGTTTGACCTGACACATGGTCTTCATCTATAGAACAGAATACTTGAAATAGTAACTAACCTTGAAAACTCTAGACATTATATGTAATATACATATCACATATATATACACAAGATGTATATACATCTTGTGTATATATATGTGATATGTATATATGTATATTGTTCTATATATATATATATATATGATACAATATACATGTGCATAGGTGTGTGTCAGCACAGGCATGCATGTATACCTAACCTCTGTGAGTTGCCACTTATTTAAATTTAAACTGCTGGGCGGCTCAGTTGGTGAAGCATTTGCCTTCAGCTCAGGTTATGATCCCACGGTCCTGGGATCAAGTCCCATATTGGCCTTCTGCTCAGCAGGGAGTCTGCTCCTCCCTCTCCTCTACTGCCTTTTCATCTGCTTGTGCTCTGCTCTCTCTCACTTATTCTCTCTTTCAAATAAATAAGATCTTTAAAAAAGAATAAATTTAAACTCTCAAGTTTTTCTAAGGAAAAGTTCCAATAAGGAGAAAATTGCAAAATGTTTAATGTTTAAATACAACTAAATACTAAAAATATTTAGCTATTTCAGCCTTCCTGAATTAGGAAACATCTAGAGTCCAAATATCAACAACTTTTGGCATCTTAGTATCCTAGCGAATGCTAGCAAGATTTACAAAAAAGGAAGATTGCTATGAAGACATATTGCTCACTGCTATTATGAAAATCTTCATCTGATTTGGTCCTACATCAAAGAATGCTTGTAATTCAACAGAATGTTTCCAAGTGCTATCTTACATGCTGAAATGGAATGAATGTTCTTTTTTGGTTTATGAAATGGCATTTTTTATCCTATGAAATGGCTGTTCCTTCCATTTTTTTAATACCACGCCTTTCGTGATTCTGGAATGATAGATTTGGTCAGCGGCTCAGTCTCTGAGTCTTAGACCAAACTGGTTACGGATCAGAGAAGGAAATATAAAAGAACTTGTAAACAGAGAGGAAAGAACATAAATGTTGACAGCTATGGTGAGATAACATTTGAACCCTCATGGAAAGTTCTTTCGTGGCCGTTTGGGGGGGGCGGTATCTGTGTTCTTTTAGTTGATGACTCAGCATAGATTTCATTTCATAGGAAACACTTATAATAGTCACTTTAAGGCAAGACACAGATTAAAATCCTCATTTTTCACCAACAATAGCTTTGTGGGTTTTCTGCCTGCTTCTCCAATGACTCAGAAACACCTGCACTGTGAGGGCTGCTGTTCCTTCCTGGCTGCGGAGAGCTCATTCCCCATAGTGTGGGGGATGGTGGAGAGCATCCACATATTCTCTGGAGAAACCAGGGCGCTCCCTTTGTAGCTTTCTGGCTGAAATAGTTGTTGTGTTTTCTGTTGTATATCTGGTTGAGACACGTTGCCTTCGTTTTGTGTTGGTGGTTGTGATAGACTTTTAATCTAGTCTGAATGAACCCTTTGTCTCTTTTCTGCTAGACAGTGTACTAGGTAAGATATTTATTTGTTGATTTAGAAAAATAATTAGATGAGGTCATGAGATTCATGAAGTTTGTGCTTATCAAGGCATGAAATAAGACCACGTAGATAATCCACCCTCGTTCTGTCCCACGAGGCTAATTCAGGTCACCTCACTGGGTGGGATCATCAGAGGTAAGGAGTGTGTATTGTGACATGCTGCATTCCAAACAACCCACCTCCACCCACTGAGATGGTAGGAGAGCATGGCCTAGGGGATGTCCTATAATATATAACAGGTCTCATGCTACTTCCTGACCCTAAATGGAAAAAGTAAATTTATCTTTATGGACTCTTGCTGCAGGCCCTCTTTTTTTATATTATTTTTCATTGCTGGTTTTAACTAGTAAGAGAGGGATGATGAGGGAAGAGAGATGAGCTATGCATTTACGTGTGTGAAGCTATGAGAGTGTGTGTGTGCCTGTGTGTGTGTTGTGTGTGTTTGACAAAGACAGAGAACAGGCTAGAAAACACCCTTGTCAGGAAACTAATATTGACATTATTTACAACTTTTCAGAATAGATTGTATATAACTGCAAATTGCCATCTGAGCCTGTCTAATAAGTGAAAGAATAAATAAATAAGCCTGTGTATTTCATTTGTTTTTATTCTTTCTGCCTAGATACTGTTTTACACTGTTTCTAATAGGCCGTGTCAATGCCTTTGGAAACCATGTCTAAAAATATACCTAAACAGCAAGTTTTGGTTTCATAAAACATTGCACGAATATATACAGAATGATGTTTTACATATTATTAAGCATTCATTTGTATATTATATGGAAACTAACAGAATTCTGTTTTGGGGTATTAACACAGGGTGTGTGTGTGTGTGTGTGTGTGTGTGTCTGCGTGTAACACTGATTTCCCCTTAAAATGCTCACAGTGCTTCCCTTTAACTTAGTCAGTCTGGCATGCTGACAAGGAGACTAATAAACAGAGTCACAAATAATTTTTGGAAGGTCAGAGAAGGGGAAATCATTAAAAACCTTATAAAGAATTATTTAACTAAATAGTAACAGCAATTTAAAAAAAAACAACATAAAATATGGGTAGAAATCTTTGCCTATGAAAGTTTTCCAATTGGCAAGCTCTGGACCCTGAACAGTAAATAACAGTTTGCTCAAGATGAATTGTCACATTTACCTATTTTCAATGGCTATGTGACTCTGTCCTCTGCTCCAGCTGTCGCTGTGGCCATCCTGCTAGAAGACTCTATCTCTTACCCTGCATCTTTATCAAAGGTCTGGGCCTAGATGCAGGATTGGCTACAAAATTTGGAGAATCCAGTGCAAAGTGAAAAAGAGATACATTTATTGAAATTTATTGAAAAATTATTATGAAGTTCATGATGACAGTGGCAGAACATTAAACCCAGCATAGAATCCTCTTTAGTGTGGGCACGTATGACTATACCGGTCATATGTCCATGAAACCCACCTTGCCTGGAAGGTTTTGCTGTTTTTCCACAGGATTGTGTTCTATTTTACTTCTTAACTTCTTTCTTGGTCATTGGTGACAACTCATACCTCATACTTGTTAGTATCCCTTGAATACAATTCTGTTTCACTTTTTGTGGGTAGCTTTAGATCAATGTCGACACCAAGTCTATTTGGTTTCCCAAGATCCTACCCTGATTCAGGTTCTGATAGGCCAGCCCACCAGCACTCTTTCCCTTACCCATTCCCAACAGGAACAAGACAAAACATACACCTTTTTTATATATGTTTTGTCATATGTGTCAATCGAGTTCTAGCAACATGCCAATTATGAAGGAAGTAGAAGATCTTAGAGTCTGAAAAGCCCCCACAAAACCATACAGGTTGCTTTAGCTGAATTTACCCAATCCTACTTTAAGTAAAAATATTTTAGTCACACAATGATCTCAACCTTGAAAAGGCTATCAAGTAGATACCAGTTTGGATATTTCTTTTTATTAATTGAAAATGAAAATGGAATATGCTGAGTACTTAATATACATTGGAAACCTTTATAATCTATGTTGTCGAGGCCTTGTAAAGTCCTGTGAGGAAATATTCATATTTTCCATCAGTCCAGAGTAATATAATACAGAACTTATGGATCATTCCACTGTTGGGAAAAAAAAATTATTTCTGAGGAAGCCCCTATTGGAAAGTGGTAGATGAGTGGTTTGGCTCTCCTTCTAAACCCCATTCTCTCCTCAGTGATGAGAATTTTGCCACCACTCTCAGTGACACCAGGTTTGCTGTCCCTTTGGTCGTGTCAGCTACTTCTGTTCTTGCTATCTTGACCTCCATGCCCCAGGTGAGGCACCTTGAGATGGGCCACTTTATAGCTTAGTCTGAGTCTGCTCTGGAACCACACTGCCAGGGGTAGACTTTATTACTCCTGAGGCTGTGTAGGAATCAAATTCTGTGATCCTTAAACCTGGGAACATCTGTAGGATTCACTCTTCTCCCTAGCCTACAGCTGAATCTCTTTTGGCCTCTTAGAATCTCTGTATTTTGAGAATGAGGGTGCTAAAGACACTGTTCTTTCCATCAGAAAAGAGTAGGTCACCCTTCCTTCTTTCCTCCTCACTGAAGTCCATTTCCCCACTATGTTGTCCATAGTCTCAACTACAAATCCCTGTATTGCCATAGCTCATGGCCAGATTACTGCATTGGGACAGCAGATTTGGTGCTTCTCTTTTGGAGATCTGTTTGCCATGCTTATGAATGCTCAAGGTGATGTGATCTTAAAGTGAGGGCACAGAATATATCTGTGGTTATGTCCAATGTTTAATTTCTCCATACTTCTTTTCAGTTAAGGGTATAAAATATGTGACAGACAGACTTTAAGGTGGCCTCAGGGATACCTATGGCCCAATGTTGACACCTTGTATAATCCCCTCTTCCAGAGTATAGGTAGGGCCTGGGACCTCCTTCTAGTCAATAAAATATGATGAAGATGATGGGAAGTCACACTCTTGATTACCAAACATTTTACATTTTTTAAGAGTTCATCCTGGTAGTTGACTGATTCTAATCCTTCTATTAATCAGGACTTTTCAGAAAGAAAAAAAGGATATATATAAATATATAAAAATATATTTATATTTTTATTGAATTATCCTTATTAAATATCTTAATTTAGATTTGAATATTTAATATCCTTATTAAATTATAAATAATTAGCTTGTACAATTATGGAGGCTGGTGAGGCCAAATCTACAGTGTGAGTCAACAGGCTGGAGACCCAACAGAGCCTCTGATACATGTAAAGTTAGAAGACAGTCTGCTGGAAAATCTCCTCTTGTTCCAGGAGGCCAGTCTTGTTCTATTCAGGCCTTCCTCTGATTGGGTGAAGCCCACTCACACTATGGAGAACCATCTGCTTTATCCAAAGATCAGGGATTTAAATGTTAATGCCATCCCAAAACACTATCCAAGTTGAAACATGAAATTAACCATCACCCTCTTCTATGATCACTTTAAAGAAGTAAGCTGCTATGAGTCCTACAGCGACAAGAAAATTAGTTCTGCCCACAACCTCAGGAACTTTCAAGGGGATCCTTTCCTACTTGAGCCTCCAGATAAGAACCCAAACCTGACCAACACCTTGACTGCACCTTGCAAGAGATCTGGTTAAGCCATCCCTGCACTCCTGACCCACAGAAAAAGATAATAGCTGTGTGTGTGTGTGTGTGTGTGTGTGTGTGTGTATTTAAAGCAAATAAATCTGTGGTAAATTGCTACACAGCACAGAAAATACACAGAATACAATTTAGTAGTCAAAGAATCCACCATCTCTAACAGAAATGATCTTAATATTCTTGCTTATCAAAATCATATATCCATTGGTCTCAAATGACCTGTGGCACATTACTATTAGTACAGTCAGTGTATTTCTTTTGTCAGTTTTGCTGATCTGAAAATATAACCATAATGTTCTGATTTTCAAGGTAACATTAATAGAACCCATACAACAGTGTTTGATTGTGTATTTTCTACTTTTCCCAGCCATGATATAGAGCAAAAGATGAGGAAAATTCACATACAATAGTAGAACTCAATCCGATGATTGGGAAATCTTTCTCATCTCTGTGCTGGTAACCAGAGGGCTGAACCAGATAAGCCCTGCATATCTATTCTCTAGAATTTTATGACTCTTTGAACAAACATTTATTTATATTATCATTCTGTACCACAGAAAATCAACTCATTCTGAATGTCAATACCAAGCAAGTACAATATATAATATTGTATATCCCCTCTGTGTTAAAAGGGTGGGGTAAGACCAAGTGCTGTAGAAACTTGTAACACTTCTATGGAGAAGAACACCACCACCCTTGGGAAATACTATTCTCTGATCCTTGGCTCAACAGAGTTACTTGAGGTATTTTGAAACCTTATGTCATTGAACTCTATGCCAAACTTACTAACTAAGAACATCAGATTATCCTGCTGATCAGACATGTAGATCATATTGGCTTGCTATGATCCTAAAACTCTGGGCCCATATCTTCACAGTAACTTGTCGACTTTCGTTATCTTAGATAAGTCCAATCTAGCAGCTTGTTTATACATTCAACGCATGGACTAGTTCTATTGCTTTTGAAATAGAACTTGTCTGTGAGTCTGTCTTTCTTCCTTAAGTTATGCCAAAATTCAAGTAATAGGAGTGTTCTGATCTCCTCATGTCGTGCCTTTAACTATGAGGACCCAGTCATGCACCATGAAGCAAATAAAAATGGGCTATGGGTACTCCAATGCTTTGAAAGTCATCACTGATGGACTGTTCACTTCAACCTAACCTTGTACACTTTTGTCCTTCAAGATTAAAGGTTAGTAAGTATACGGTGGGAGCACTGTAAACATCTACCTCCATGGGGGATGTTGTTATTGAATTGGGGTCGAGGTTCCCAGTGAAAATCGGTCTAGAAGTGAGAAAGGTCACGGACAATATGCAACAATGATAGATAGGGTGGCTTCTGTTAACTGTGGTCGACAGCAAAACCACAGTGATAGCCACAATGCTTTAACCAGAGGGATCTGTGGTGATCGTTATATAATTATACATTCTTAAAACCAAACTGGATTGGAAGTATCCTAAGGTCCCACTTTATCTAAGTAACTGAAAATATAAAAACTCTTGATCTACTGAGTGATGATAAGATTTGAATTGTAATGACAGAGAGGCTCAACCCATTACCCCATTTCCAAACAAAGAAACAAACCTAGAAGTTCTTGAATGGAAAGGAGTCTGGCTACCCTCAGAGATCCTATGACACTGCCATATGTGCATACTATTGATCTTCCTCTTGGCCTCTCCCAAGAGCCCAGCAATTATGTATCAAGGTGAACATACAACAGTGAAGGGAAATACCCTTCACTGTGGTGATTGCTAGACCTGAGTTAATGCATTTCACTATTCTGGTTAGAACTACATCCATTTTCTGACTCTCTGTTACTGTTTACTTTTCAAGGACCCATTGTTTCAGCATCCCACAGGATACAGGCTGGTTCATACTACTGACAAAAGAGAGCTATAATACCTGGTGAGCAAGAAATAGTGGGCACTGTTGGTTCCTCGGTAAGACAAACGTGAGTCAGCATAGAATTTCACAAAATAAAATAAAATAAAGATGTCTGTCACTTTGGGGAAGTTTTAGAAGTCCAGGGGATTTTGGATGATAAAGGTATTTCAACATAATGTGAAATAGAATTTATTCCATCTTTACCTCTTTTCTCTAAGAAAGAGACATAAAACTTTTTATGCTTCTTTAGATTTTCTAGGCAAATATTTTTGTGTGATCTGTTTTTACCCATTTACCAAACATCCTATGAGAACAGCAGCTTTGAATGGGGGTTCAAAGAAAAAACTTTCCAGCTGGTCCAAGCTAGAGTGCAAGGTGTTCTTCTATTTGGGCTTCAAAACCAAGCAAATAAATTGTACTCAAAGTATCCATGGGAGCTAAGAAGTCTTTATAGAGCATGTGACAAATCTGGAAAGGAGACGAACTGTGTGGAACCCTGGGGATTTACAGGAATTGATGATTTTTAGAAAAGATTTTATTTACTTATTAGAGAGAGAGAGAAAGCACAAACAGAGGGAGAGTCAGTGGGAGAGGGAGAAGCAGACTTTCTAATGAGCTTCAATGTGGGACTCAATCCCAGGACCCAAGGATCATGACCTGAGCCAAAGGCAGATGTTTAACCAACTGAGCCACCCAGACACCCCGATGCTCTTCTCAGCAAACAAATTCTCTCTCTCTCTCTCTCTCTCTATATATATATATATCTATATATATAGATGTCTGTCACTTTGGGGAAGTTTTAGAAGTCCAGGGGACTCTATATATATCTATATATATCTATATCTATATATATAGATGTCTGTCACTTTGGGGAAGTTTTAGAAGTCCAGGGGACTCTATATATATCTATATATATATAGATATATATATAGAGAGAGAGATACAGATATAGATATTTCTCTCATACACACACACACACACAGAGAGAGAGAGAGAGAGAGAGAAAGAGAGAGAGAGAGAGAGACTTGAAACAGTTCTTGGCTCACTACTAAATCCTGGAGCAGTCTGAATTCCTGATCATGCGATAGCACATGATCATGTGACCTGTGATGCCTGTCATGAATTAGCTTTTCTCTGATCCTCTGAGTCATAAATTTGAGCGTGAATATAGTAGTACTACATCATCAAGAAGAAAAGTTATAAACAAGATCAGGATAAATCCAGTTCTAAAGGCACAAGTAATGTGTGTGTGTGTGTGTGTGTGTGTGTGTGTGTGTGTGTGTGTATTTAATTTTAGAGAGAGAGAACATGCATGTGTGAGATCAGGGGGTGGAGGGGTCTGTCAGAGGGAGAGGGAGAGAGAGAATCTTAAGCAGGCTCTATTCCCAGCCTGACTTGGACTTCAATATCAGGACCCTGAGATCATGACCTGAGCCTGAGCAGAAATCAAGGGTCCAACGCTTAAGCACAAGTAATTTTTATGAGCATCTGACTCATACTTCCAGAGCTCCTACGTCTACTGTTATCCCATGTCTCCATTATTTCATATATGGCTTAATGATGAGTTCTCCATGACCAATTGATAGAGGAAGAAAAAAACTGAATCTGATTTATAAAGAGTTCAAAACCGAGGAAGTCAAGGAGTCCCATAGGGTCACAGATATTCTTGAAGAGGGAAGGTGAATGGAACAAAACTTTTATCTGTCTGAATACTTTAAATGAAGGGAAAGATGATCAGAATTATGTATCTATACTGATTCATGGGCGGTGACTAACATTTTGACTGGATTGCTGGGGGTATGGGAAGAAAGAATAACTGTATTGGTTATGAAGACACTGACACATAGGTAGATGTAGACTTTTAAGAATATTCCTGAGGAAGAATATCGTGTCTCATGTAAACACTCCCCATAGGGATGACTGCATAAGATCTTCTCAGTGAAGTGTTGTATAAGATGATCTAAATTTAGTTCCTTTCCAAGTCAGCCAGTACCATCTCAGTGGGCTTATGAACAAAATGGCGATGATGCCAGAGCCAGAGGTTATGGGGACAACATGACTTTTTTCTTCACAAGTTTTATCTAACTATCACAAAGTTTATCTAACTCTCACCAGTTCTGACTGCCCAAATGGCTAATAGCAAAGGCCAGTGGTAATTTTTAAAACTGGCACCAACAAATAACAAATTGGGGGCAGCCACCCAACCAGTGGAAGTTTGATTATATTGGATCTTTTCCATTATGGAAAGAGCTTCAGTTTGCTTTCACATAAACAGAGACTCACTCCAGATGTGGATTTACTTCCCCCACTCACTATACTTCTTTCATTGTCACCATCTGTGGTTTAGTCAATACCTCATTTATCAACATATTGGCTCAGCTCACCTAACTATGATCCTGGTCGACGTTCTTTTTATAGCAAAGGACCAAGTCAATGGACTTGTACCTGTGGGATTTATGTACCTCTAACCCAGAAGCAACTGACTGACATTTCAAAACTCAATATAAGACACACAAAAATCACCTAATAATAAAAATTTCTAACTTTATACAGATGCCAAGAGAATCTACCCCCACTATCAAACTCTGAAAAAGACATTTAAAAGTTTAAATCTTACTCTTCCCAGTTAAAACACAAGAATGGTAAAATCCAAAGTCAAACATTTTTAGTTTCGCAAGTGAGGTTTCAGAGTTCAAAATTTTCAATTTAAAGTCTAATAATTATCCTTCAATTTTCTTATTTTCTTCAGTGTCAGGAAGGACAGTTCTTTTAACCTGAGTGGTGGTGAAGTACTCCCAGCACCCTGAGCTCTTTCTCAGTGGAATATGTTTAATTATTTCCAGAGCCTCACAGTTTAGATTAATTTCATGCCATATACCCCATGGGTCTTGTTTATAAAGCATTTAATGATCAAATAAGAAATGCACTATTGTCTATCTCAACACTAACCCCACACCAACAATGTTTAGAGAACAAGTCATCCCTAGCTTCTAAGTTATCACCCTAGCCAAATTATCTTCATGGGATTCAATGCTTAATGTTGTCAAAAACCATAGCAGGCACACAAATGTCAAAGGGAAGAAGAAAACCATATTGACTTTTGCCACAATGGGATGCTATTTGATCAAGAAGACAAAACCTGAGAACTTACATTCAAGAGGGAAAACATTCTCCTACCTTGAAATTAATTCATGGGACCTTTGCCAGTTTTTTGTAATTTTGTACATATTTGCCAGACGTTGGGGTGGGGAGTCTCTTGGTGCATCTTATACCTCTTTTAGAGCCACGTTTGATCCATTGCACTCTTTTGGCCAAGAATAGAAATATGTCATGGCGACCACCTTTGTCACCAGTTCCACCTTTTCTCTCCAGCATACATTTTCAGTCCTGAAACCTTTGTCTGATTCCACTGGGTCTTTACAAGAAATTTAGGCCTGAGAAACCTGACTCCTAAGGATGTCTTCTTCTGCAGGTGAATTGGTCATTCCCAAGTCCATCCTGGACCATGTAACTAGAGTTGTGGACAAACCACATGAATCCCAGGAGAGTCTCCTCAGTCATTGACACAAATCCAGGATTTGGGACAACAAATGCCTACCCAGGCCTGGCCTAACAATTTAAAACTATCACATTGCCTGAGCATTCTAACACATTGAAATCATAAGCCTTGCACTTTTAAAGATTCAAATATTATTCCACTCAATAACATCTAAAAAGCTTATAGAGTCTTTTTTACCTACAATTGCATTCATGCTGAAGCTCTCCTGTGAACTGAATCAAGCAACCAGCAGCTGTACTTTGAAGCAAATCCTACCTGCTAAAGGCTCCCCTTACTTCTTCTAGACCCTGAGTG
Source organism: Mustela nivalis (assembly GCF_964662115.1). NCBI lineage: Eukaryota > Metazoa > Chordata > Mammalia > Carnivora > Mustelidae > Mustela > Mustela nivalis. The sequence continues at coordinate 17,105,629 of NC_139020.1, forward strand.
AGGGAGTGCACTGAAGCCTCTCTCGGGCCTCCATTTGCTCATCAGACCATGTGTTTCCTTGCTGAGACCTGATCTTTGTAGAAATCTTAACCTTTATAGAAACAGTCACTTCAATTTTTTCTTTATGTGCATGCATACATATACATACCACATCACCAGCACCACTGTCACCACCTCCATCACCACCTCCACCATCTCCACCACCACCCCCACTTCCACCACTTCCACCTCCACCACCTCCACCCACTTTCACTACCTCCTTCCTCTGCCACTTCCTGTTACCTATCTCCACCCCCTCCAACACCACCTCCAGTACCTACTTCTACCTCCATCTCTAACACCACCACCAAAAACAGCTTTGAAAAACTATATAGAATTCAAGGCAGGATCTCTAGCTTCTAAATTGCTCAACAAAATAACAATAAAAAAGAGAGTTTACATAATAAAAGCAAATGGGCCAAGACAACAAGAACAAATAAAACAAAATAAAGTATAAAACAAAGTAAATAAAACAAGAAGTATAAGACAAAATGGCAGAAGTAAAGTCATTCGTACTACTTTGATAGTAAATTTTGACTATGAAATATATTGCCCATTAAAAAAAGTAAAATTTGATAATTAAATTAAATGCTTTTAAAAGTAGTGTTTATTATAAATTACACATGTAATTTGGAAATAAAATAAAAAGCAAAATCTTTATCAGGAAAACACTAACAAAGGAAAACAAGTGGAAATTATAATATCATATAAAATATTTTAAGCTAAAAATCATTAAAGGAATAAAGTAAATAATTTCATGTTGTCAAAAATGTTAACTCTATAATGAAAACATTGTAGAAAAGAAATCTTTTGTGTACCAACTAATGAAACATAATATGATATGAAAACAACACTAAGTGATAATAGTTTCTTTGCCTGGAACATTTGTGAGAAATTATCCATCACCCATTCTAATGTGTATAATTCACAAAGAATTGTGAAAAAACAACAAAGATATAAGAAAGCTATGATGGTTCATTTTATATGTCAATTTAACTGGGCCATGGGATGCCAAGTATTTGGGTAAACGTTTTTCTGAGTGTGTCTGTGAGATTGTTTCTTGATGAGATTGACATTTGAATTATTAGACTAAGTAAAACTTAGATGGCACACCCAACTGGAAGCATGTATTCAATATGGAATATGAAAGATTGCACACCCCAATATGGAAGCATATATTCAATCCTCTGAAGGACTGAATAGGAAGAAAAAAAAAGGGGGGGGGAAACTGAGTAAGGAATTCAACTCTCTGTTTGATTTTCTTCAAACTGGGAAATTAGTCTTCTACCCTTGGATTCAAATTCCATCTGGAATATGCACCATTGGCTCTCTTGATTCTCATGACTTTGGACTCAGACTGGAACTACACCACCACTGGCTTTCCTGGATTTCCAGCTTGCCAACTTTAGATCTTGAGACTTTTCAGTATTCACAATTGTGTGAGCCAATTTCTTATAATAAATATCTTTGTTTAGGGAGAGCTAGAGATAGAGGCAGGTATCTACATAGATATCTGCTACTGATTCTGTTTCTCTGGAGAACTCTGACTAATACAGATATAGTACTGAGAGTTGTTCTAGAGGAACAGAATATTAAAGATGAGTTTTCTGAATTCATTTGGGGGTTACTGGAATGGGTCGCTAATCTAATTAAATCCAAAGATTAGAATGACCTTATTTCCAGTAGTAAAGAGTGTGGGCACGTGGACATATCCCTTCTGATCCCTCCTACAACCAAAAAGATACCTGTTCTCCCATAGCCAGGATTCATAGGTCCAGGAATCTAGGGGTAGAAATGAGAGTGGCACTACTCAGTTTCACCCCTAGTGACCCAACAGCAAAACTTCTGCTTCTTGTTCTCTTGACTCTGACCTAGTCGTTAGGCCTAGTGTTTAGCTCCAGAGTCAGGAATGCTTCTACCAGGAGACCCAGCAATGATTCCACTGAACTGAAGTTAGGGCTGGCATCTGGTAATTTTTGGCTCCTCATGCCTCTGAATTAACAGGCAGAGAAGAGAGTTACAGTGTTGTCTGGGGTGATTGATCCTGACTACCTGGGGAAAACTGAACTGTTACTTCAAAATGGAAGCAAGGTCAGGAATACAGGAGATCCTTTAGGGTTTCATTTAGCATTACCATGACTTGTGACTAAAGTCAATGGAAAACTACAACAACCAATACAGGCAGAACCACTAATGATCAAGACCCTTCAGGAATGAAGGTTTAAAATCACTCCACCATGTAAAAACCCCATGACCAGCTGAGTTGTTTGCTGAAGGCAAAGGGAATACAGAATGGGCAGTGGAAGAAGATGGGTATAAATACCAGCTACCATCATGTAGAAATGAATACCACAATTGTCATGAGTTTTTCCTTCTTATTTTGTTATGTTTGTGTGTATGTGCCTCTGTGCGTGTGTGTGTGTGTGTGTGTGTAGCACAATGGACTGAATGCTTGTCTCCCCCAACAAGAAAAAGATTCATATGTTGAAACTTGAATTCCCAGTGTAGGGATGCCTGGGTGGCTCAGTCAGTTAAGCATCTGCCTTCAGCTTAGGTCATGATCTCAGAGTTCTGGGATCAAGACAGATTTTGGGCTCCCGCCCCTCCCCCACACTCATGCTCACTCTCTCTCTCTCCTTCCTTCTCTCTAACAAATAAATAAAAATTAAAAAAAAAAAAAGATTTCCTTGTATATTTGGAGATGTGTCCTATGGGAGGTTATTAGGTCATGAGGGCAGAGCCCTCATGAATGTGATTTGTCTCTTTAGAAGAAGCCAGAGATCCAGCTACTTCTACTTCTATCACTTGAAAAATACAGGAAATCAGCAATCTTCATGCAACCCAGAAGAGAGCTCTCACAAAACATGATGACGCAGGCTCCCTGATCTTAGACTTCTAGAACTATGGGTAATAAATATCTATTGTTTCTAAGTCATTAGGTCTGTGGTGCTTTGTTATAGTAGCCTGAGCTAACACATATACTAACCAATATTTTTACTTTCTTCCCTCTTTTATTCCCTTATAACGTAATATAAAATGTGTGGACTTTCATCATGGTATTTATGTATTGTTGAATTTACATCACAGCATTTAAGTTGAAGCATATCAAGATGCAGGGTAGCATTACTCAAGAATATTACCTTCTCTTCTGGGAAAGACCCTGTGTTGTTGATTGTACAGAAGAGCTTTGTATCATTTTAGGCAGAGGTATGACTTTGTTATTACCTTCATTTAGAGACCAAGTATTGGTTAAGGAGACGTTTATGAGTTCCCATTGACAAAGGTGTATTTGTGGTAGTGAATTTTAGGTGTCAACTTTTTCAGGCCACAGGGTGTCCAGATATTTGATCAAACACCATTCTGGGTATCAGTGATGACCTTTCTAGATGAGATTAACATTTGAATAAGTAGATTGAGTAAAGCAAATTGCCAAATCCAATGGGGATTGTGAATGGGTCTCATCCAATCTTTGAAGTCCTGAATAGAACCAAACAGACTGAGTAAGGAAGAATTTTTTGTCTCTGCCTGATGGTCTTCAAGCAGGAACATTGGTCTTGCTCTGCTTTCTGACCCAGACACAGACTGGAACTTACACCATCAACCCTCCTGGGTCCCCGGCTTGCTGACTGCCAATCTTGGACTGCTCAGACCCCATGATCTTGTAAGCCATTCCTTATAAGAAATATGTATCATGAAGACATACACATATGTCTCCCATTGGTCTATTTCGAGAACTCTAATACGAAAGCATATACAAAACAGTATATGTATATATATTTTTTAAGATTTTATTTATTTATTCAATAGAGAGAGATCACAAGTAGGTAGAAAGGCAGGTAGAGAGAGAGGAAGGGAAGCAGGCTCTCTGAGAGCCCAACATGGGGCTCGATCCCAAGACCCTGGGATCATGACCTGAGCCAAAGGCAGAGGCTCTAACCCACTGAGCCACCCAGGTGCCCCAACAGTATATGTATATTTTAAGGAAAAATAATACCATGAAATCTTTATACCATCTACCCAGAACAAGACACTGAATGTTACCATACCTTAGTGGCCTCTCATTTGTCTCTCTATATAACTGCCTGGGCCTACAAGTGACACATATCACTTTTACTTATGGCTTATTTTTCAGAACTAGTCATATAGCTTCAGTCTAAGTGACAGAGTGAGAGAAATGTGGGGAAGCACGTAGAAACATGGTGAATCTGAACATTTCCTACCATACCACCACCATCAAATATCTATCTGTACACAACTGTGCTTCTGAATTCCTTATTTGTTCTATTGGTTTATGTGTCTATCTCTGTGCTATGATTATACTGCATTTATTACTATAGCTTTAAAATAATTCTTTATGTTTGACAAAATATTTCTTTCCAATTTGTTAATTGTTCAAATTAAAGAAGTATTTCACCCATCTTGTTCACTTCCACCTTCTATAGGTAACTACTTTCATTATTTTCTTGGGTGTTCTTTCAATGTTTCTTTGTGCAATTATAAAGATGCATAGCATACATGTTATTAATTTGTCCTTTTCTTGCACAAAATTGGCTTGTTATGTATACACACACACACACACACACACACATATACACTGTTCTGCGTCTTGGTTTATTAACTTACCAGTATACCCTGAATATAATGTTATCAGAGAATAACATTTTTTTCAATAATAATAATAATTCCATTTTAATACACACTTTCAAGATGTTATTATTACAGATAATCTCATAATGTCATTTGGAGAGTATACATATATCCACAGCATTGACTCCCAGAGGCAAAAGCTGGGTCAATTTTAATTAAATTATCTGTGTGTATGTGTGTGTGTGCACGTGCCATCCAGAAGATTATCATTTTAATGTGGTTGAAGTTATTATTTGTTGCCACTGACTTAGTTTTAAGAAAACTTCTTTACTCTAGGCTCATAAAGAAGGGTTGCCAGGGTGGCTCAGTCCTTAAGCATCTAACTTCAGCTCAGGTCATGATCTCAGGGTCCTAGGATCAAGCCCCATATCTGGCTCCCTGCTCACGGGGAAGCCTGCTTTCCCCTCTCCCACTTCCCCTACTTATGTTACCTCTCTTGCTGTATCTCTTTATGTCAAATAAATAAAATCTTTTTTTAAAAAGTGATCTCATGACTTTACAAACGTTTGTATTTTTTTTAAGATTTACTCGTTTGTATTTTTTTAAAGATTTATTTATTTATTAGACAGACAGAAATCACAAGGAGGTAGAGAGGCAGGCAGAGAGAGAGGAGGAAGCAGGCTCCCTGCTGAGCAGAGAGCCCGATGTGGGGCTCGATCCCATGACCTGAGTTGAAGGCAGAAGCTTTAACCTACTGAGCCACCCACGCGCCCCCAGATGTTTGTATTTTTTAAGTATTTGATTCATTTGCAGTTTATTTAGATATAAGGAATAAAATGAATGACTTCATTTTTTTTTAATCTTATTATCATTGGCATTTGTTGTTGTACTGGCTTGTCTAGAATAATGTTGAATAAAAATACTATCACTCTTGTTTTCTTGTTGATCTGAAAAGAATAATGTTTTTTAAATATTTTATTTATTTATTTGAGAGAGAGAAAGAGAGAGAGAGAGGACACAGCAGGGGGAGGAGAAGAGAGAGAGAGAGATCCTCAAGCAGACTCCACACTGAACACGGAGCCCAACAAAGGGCTTGATCCCATAATCCTGAGATCCGACCTGAGCCAATCAAACGTAGGCCTCTTAAATGACTAAGACATCCAGATACCCTAAAGGAAATACTTTCAACATTTCACCATTAACTATGATGTCTCCAAAACGATACCTCATAGATATCATATTTGAGGTCAAGGATGTTTATAATTTTTTGTTTTGTTTTGTTTTATTTTAGATCCATGAATCAATACTGAATTCATCAAACACTTCCTCCAATTTATTTATTAAAGTGATCATATATATTTGAAGTCAATTTGAGGTTTCTTTACTATTTGCATTCCACCAGGTGTTTCGGGTGTTGTTCTTTTCTATTATCCCATATATACTAAAACTTTGCACAGAATGCATCTGTAAAAGACAAATGAAAATAGGAAAGACATTTAGAGATAGAAGAATCGAAGTACTTTAATACTGAGTATATGGAACATTATAAAAACACAATCTAAAGAAAGAAAGGGCTCCTGAAATTCAAAGAATGTGATAGCAAAAATAAAAATAATAATAATTGAATAATAATATTGAGGAAATTTCTCATGAGATTAAACATAAGTAGAAAGAGATGCAAACTTGTAAGGAAAAATTAAGAAAATTAGATGATCAGTCCAGGAAGTCAAATGCCCCATTCAAGACAAGGAGAGAGGTGGGGAGGGGAGATATTAGAAAAAAATACGACAAAACTCTTCAGAACTGAGAGACTTGGAACTCTAGATTTTTAAAGGGGTCCTCTAAAAACCAAGTGTAACAAAATTAAGGAGTAATCCCATGAAGGCATATGACTGAAATTTCAAAACACTAACATAAGATATGCAAAGGATGAGAAATGATAATGGCATAGGACTTTTCAAGGCAACATTAGGACATGCTGAATGAAGAACAAAATGGTACCTACTCTAACAGAAAATGTCTTTCAAACTGAATTCAATATCCAATCAAAATACTAAGTGAATGTATAGATTAAAGCCATTTTCAGAAGCACAAAATATTTTTTTGAAGTAACTTTCTTTGTGTCCTTTCTCTGCATCTTTTCTCAAGAAGCTATTGGAAGGGCGCTGTTTGGGTGGCTCAGTGGGTTAAAGTCTCTGCCTTCGCATTGGGCTCTCTGCTCTGCAAGGAGCCGGCCTCCCCCTCTCTCTGTGTCTGCCTCTCTGCCTACTTGTGATTTCTGACTGTGAAATAAATAAATAAATAAAATCTTAAAAAAAAAAGAAAAGAAAAGAAAGAAGCTATTGGAAGATCTGAATCAGAAAAGAGAGAATAAAACCAATACAAAGAGAACATGAGATTCAGGATATAGGTAATGTTACTAGGAAAGTGGGGAAGGTAATCTTATTAGAAAAGTGGGGAAGAACTTACTAGAAAAGTACCCCATCTGATGCATGTACTTATTTTCTATTGTCAAAATTTTTCACATGGACATTGTTTGCAATTTTTGTGAAATATCAAGAATTCTACAAGACTGTCTTTTGTGAATAATTTTTATATAAATTTCTAGAAACAATCATTCTGTGTAAAAACTCTCACCATGTGTTGTCTGATTGTTTGATGTCTTCTCATTATGGTTTACAACCTCTGAGTGGGAAGGCTAGGAGGTTGTCCACTTTTCCGCTTTTAATATTTTATACACTCCTGAAATTGATGGCTCAGTGGAAGAAGGTAAACTTTCTGGATAAGATAGAATAGCTCTGTCAGGGAGGGCATAAGAAGGCACACTTCTAAGCAAGAACTTTCTATAAGCTCTCAGGCTTGTACAAACTCAAGAGGAACGGGAACGCACAGCTCCTACCTTTATTCTGGTCCACTTGCTCTTTTCATGTCTATGGTATTATTATGGAATATGCCCAAGTTGGCACCAAAAAAAAAAAAAAAAAAAAAAAAACAAGTAAAATGAACTAAATTCAAGTGTGGCTCCAAATCAAGTGTGCTGTGTATTTCAATTTAAAACACAACAATTGAGAACTAGAAATGGCACATTAATTTTTCTAACAAAGATTAAATACAGCTTTTATGCCCTACTGACTATATTTTAAGAGAAATCCAAAGATATAGCATCATGAAATACAAACACCTGGGACAACTGTAAGAAATTTTATAAGGAAAATCTCTTCCTTTCTATTAAAAAAAAAAAAATTCACCACCTGGCAACTAGCTCCTCTTTTGAAAGGGCTCAACATTCATCCATAGGATTCATGGCAGAAAGGAAGCATTCAGAGATAAATAAGAGAAAGGCAGAATAGAGATGTCTAGCCAAGGAAAAGTGCAGAGAGTGGCTCTTGGTTACATGGTCTGTGGTCTTCTGAGCAATCTCCTAACTTTTCCTTTATCTTGAGTGTTCTACAAATCTCAATCCTAATGAAAATGTCAGTATAGGGGAAGTCCTACCTTGCAATGCCCTGAATTCAAGAAAAGCAACAATTTTGACCTATCACTCATGTACTTTTTCCTTCAGCATTTTGGACATTTTGGGAAAATGTCAAATGAGTAGAAAAAAATGACAAGTTGTAAAAATCTACATTATATATTAGCATAAGCCCAACTCCCTTTTGTCTCATGAAGCTGTTTTCTTTCCTCTTTTATTATAAATTAAATAAAATCAACATATTAAAATTCAATAATACTGAAAAGAGTGTGTGAACCTAGCAATTTTTCATCTATCTTTGTATGTAAAGCTTAGATGAAATAATAGGCCAGAGTCTTCCATTCCATACTGGTAAGTCCACAGAAATAGTATCAAGGTCTATGTTAAAGCTTTGTGCACACTGAAGTACAATGTCCTGAACCTTCATGTTGCTCCTTTTGGAAAAGTTATGACTCCCTTTAGATTTCATGATGTGTTACATATTTTTGAGAAGAAAAAGGAGCCATAATCATTTTTTGTCTCTTACCAGCAGGATTCTCAGTGTTTGGTAATGCCTGTTTTACTGTCAGTGTGAGGAAGATTGGGGTAGGACACCTTACATCATTGGCTGAGATGAGTGCTGATTTCTCTCTTTCCTGAGAGGGATCTATGGGATTAAATCTTTAAAATATAATGAATCAATTTAACTTTATATGGTTCTTATTTTCAACATTTATTTTATTTTATTTTATTTTATTTTATTTTATTTTATTTTATTTTTTCAGTGTTCCAAGATTCATTGTTTATTCACCACACCCAGTACTCCATGCATGGGAGAGCCTAGTGGTGGATATTAGGGAGGGTACATATTGCATAGAGCACTGGGGGTGGTGCAAAATCAACATTAATTTTAAAAACCAAATTATCATATATTTCTACTTTCCCATTATAAAGGAAAAAAAAGGATTTGACGAGAGTTACAGAGGAAGAGGAACACAATAAAAATAACAACACAGAAAGGAACAAAACAGAATTAAAAGGAGAAAAATTATACCACACCTTAGCTCAGTATCAAGACAAGTCCTAACTACATAGCTTAGAATTCAAAGTGAACAGGAAAATGTGACATCTCCTAACTCTCTCAGCTCTTAACAGTGACTTCAGTTCCCAGATCTCTATGGCTTTGCTCAGAAGTCCAAAGCTGCCCATTAAAGTATAGTCCGGTGAAGGTAGATCTGTTATACGCTCAGGCACTGTCATGAAATATGCAGCCATAATACGATATTTTGATCCAAAGGATTCACTTAAATTACTTAGAAAAGTGGTCATACAGTTTGTCTCCTAAATTGCCTTTGGGAAGTGTCTTTTCTTTCCACCAAGACTTTGATAGACACTTTATGCCAGACCAAGCAGCTGGATAATTCCTTCCAGGACTTGGATAATAGGTAGTCTCTACTATTAATTAGAGACAGAACTTTATATTTCTTGGGTTTGGAAAACAAGCACTGTGTTAAATGCCAGGACAGGTGGACTGCCAGCATTCTGATGGGTACAGCCAGCTTCTTAGGAAGTAAATTACATCTTCTCCACCAGCTCCTGCAGGCATGCTTGGGTAAGGACCTCAAGTTCCTCACCATGGAGCCTGACACACATGGTTTGATTCTGAAAAGTTTCACAGCATCCATTTCCAGAAACACATCAGTGCAGCTGAAAAACTTCAGTAATACAACAGAACAAGAATCAAGTTTTAAGAACGTGATCGCCCCATGTGCCTGCCAAGCTAATTTACTACAAAAGGCAGTTTTATGAAGTTCAATCATATAAATCATATAGGAAGAGTGATTTATGCTGACTACTTAAATGAGTGCAGTTCAATATGCAAAAAAAATGTCTTTCTAAGACGGATTTTCAAAAGTAATGTTAATTAATGTTTTAGAAATGAAAAAATATCAAGGTGGTTATTTCTTCAGGTTTTTCTTATTTTATTGTGATGATAACAAGCAGATAGCATACAGGAAAATGCTTTTCCTCATCTCTGTTTTAAGAGAATGAAATATTCAATTAACCTAAAACTGGTTTCAAGCAATCAGGATAGAAAATTTATATAAGATACGTTATCAAGGAGGGACCAGGGCTCACTCTTGCTTTTGGTTGTGGCATTTTACAAAATTGACAGACACACTAATCACACTAGGTACAGACACACTAATTATACTGGTTATTTTATAAAAGTATCACATTTTACTGTTTCATTTTCTCAATATTTTTCTACCAAAGTTCCAATACTTAAAATGTCCTAAAACAATGGGGAAAGTCAGTTTGGGCTGCCCTAGCAAGATACCATAAACTAGGTATCTTAACAGAAATTTACTTCTCACCATTCTGGAAGCAGAAAGTCTGAGGGTACCAGCTGGGTTGGGGCAATTCTTTAAGGGGCAATGGGGAAAGTCAGTTTGGGCTGCCCTAGCAAGATACCATAAACTAGGTATCTTAACAGAAATTTACTTCTCACCATTCTGGAAGCAGAAAGTCTGAGGGTAACAGCTGGGTTGGGTTCTGGGGAAGGTTCTCATTCTGCCTTGTAGACTGACACCTTCTGGCTGTGTCCTCACATTGCAGAGAGAAAGAGGGATCAAGCAAGCTCTCTTGTCTCTTCTTATTAGGGCACTAATCCCATCACGAAGCCCCCACCCTCCTGACATACGTATTCTTACCCCAATTACCTCCCTAAAGCCCTGTGTCCAAATGTCATCACACTAGTTGAGGCTTCAACATATGAACTTTAGGGGGCACAAGCATTCAGTCCTTAACATCTACCAGTTTCTAGGCAGAATTAAAATCAGGGTGGAAACCAAGTTATGGGAAGCAGGGAACCAGAAGCAGAGGTGACTAGGCAGGAAGAAGTCCTTACGAACACTTCTGAAAAGAGAACTGTTGAATTAAGGCAGCTAGGTCAGTTAAGATTATTCAAGAATATCCAAAGAGAATAAAATCTATTTCTGGGTTCCAAGGGGACTTAAATGTCCTTTAGGAGCTGAATGGCTGGGCTACTTCCCACTCTTTTGCTCTGTATTCTTAGTGTCTATTCTTAATCATTGTGTAAATTCGCTATTGACACATCCTATGTATTTTTGAATCTGTCTTTGTTTAGTATCCCCAACAACTATGAAGTTTCTTGAGGGTAGATCGTGCTGCTCACCTTCTCTATACACTTCTGAATGACTACGTTAGTAGCCAATTGCATCCTGTAACATAATGTTACTTTTTAAATTATTTACCAAAACTCTTGCTCCTTTCCTATTCCTTCTTACCCTAGACCTCACATTTTCTCCAGCTTCACCTTCGTTAATAATTTCAACTTCCCTTTCTTCAATACATGTCATTTTATCTTTCAAAATTTTCTCTACAAAAGTCATGTAGTTTACATTTGACATTTTTATATACCACTTGAGATTTTCTTAAACTATGTTTTAAAGAAGAGTTTGCATTTTTGTAAAAGCAGGGTTTTTGTTTTGTTTTGTTTTGTTTTGTTTTTTTGCTTCTGGGAATTTGTAAGTGGAATGACAAACATTTGAATCCTGCCTTCTTTAGGACATATTATTCTTAGGATGAGTTATGAAAAATTAGAATTTTTTCTTTGACTCTGTGAGTAAATTTGACCCAATTGCCATCAATAAATGCCATCTGAAAGTGTTAATTCCTGGCAAGCCATCTCTTGAGAAAGTGATCATTATGTGTTAAAAAAAAAAAAAAGACATTTTCATGTATATATATTTCCTGTGTCCTCTGTGAGGCATGGTTACCTTGAAAGAAGCCAAAGCTTTTTTTTTTTTTCCTATTTTACAGTAAAGCTGTGTCAAGACAAAAATCATAGTATTTTAGCCAAATATTTCTGTAATATTGTTCTGATTATAAGTAATATCATCTCATTATGGAATATTTAGAAAATATGAAAACTATGCTATGAAAAATAAAAACTACTTGAAGCACAGATATAAATAGCATTAACCTTAAGGGTACTTCCTTTTATTCTCTGTGTGTATAAATATATTTTACAAAACAAAGTATATTTATTTCCATGCCTTGCCATTTTGCATAGCATTATATTAATAGTGTTTCCACATCATTAAAAACCTCAAGAGTATCATTTCTAATAGGTGGAAAATGCTCTATTAGTAGTCATTTTGATTTTTTTTTGATAATAGCCTTCTTGAGATATAATTTGCATACTTTATATACTAATATCTATATCTATATATATACTTATATATGTTATATATACTTACATACTTAGATCCAAATAATTCACCCATTTAAATAGTTGAGTGAATTATATGAATATAAGTAGGTATATAAATTATATCTTTAGCTTCATTCATGCTGTAGTGTATATCAGTACTTCTTCCTTTTTGTGGCCAAATAATATTCCATTGTAAAGGCTATGTTTTTAAGGTAAGTATAAGATAAGCATATTGATTCTAGGCTTGTCATATTTAGTGAAATTTGCTTATGGAGTTTTATAAAGTAAAAAGGATCATTTTTTCACCATTTTCAAGTTAAATATATTGTTTTTTCTATTCTCAGATTTCCTTTCTTCTCCATTCATTCTACAAGTATTTATTAATAGATTACAAAATACCAGGCTTTGTACGGGCCTTGTGAATACAACGTATACAAAATCGACACAATCCCTGCCTTTACATTTCTATCTTTATCATACAAATAAAGATTTAGTCAAAATTTAAAAGCTGATCAGAACTTTCAGTCCCCTCTAGCTGTAGCCCACCAGAAACATACCTGTAGTCAGACTAAGTTGGGTTTACTGACACATTGCTATAAGAGAGAATATAGACCATGGTGAGGAGCATTGTAGAGTTGGGGGCTTATGTTTCATGATTTTGGAGAAAGTTCAAGAACCATATTTTTTCTCTGAATTAAGTGCTGTCAGGAAATAAGGACAATTCTATGGTATCTCAGTAATTTTTTATCTCAAGTCAGGAGAATGAAGATAAAGTTACAATTGGTCAAGAAACACCCATCATTCATGTTGCTAAAGGATGGGAATGTCTGGTCATTTTGTGACTTGGACAGTTAGTTCTTCAATTTGGCTGTGCTCAGTCAGACCTGACTCCATAAAATTCCATAAAAACAAGTGGATTTGTTTTTGTTTTGCCCCATCACTGTCACAGAGTGGCCTTGTCTGCTATGCTCTGTGACACTCATTATGTCCAGCAGAACACCATGGCCCAGCTGTTAGAGTTAAGCCAGCTTAACTGATGGTCATGAGGGCTACTTTTTGTCTTCTAAGTACCCTCTTTTGGCCAAAGGCAGACAAAGTTAGCTTCAGGACATGAGTGTACAATATTATTGTTATGATTATCATGAATTTTCCTATTAAGAGATTTTCTGAAGAATACTGTCTATAGTTAGACTTGGGTTAGTACTTCCTGCTCCTTTTGCTAGAGGAGCTGGAGTTGAACTGTCTGATGTGACAATGACTGTCCAATAACTTTTAAGATTCTGGAAAGGATCCACTGGCCAACTGTAACTCACTTACTCACCAGTGGGAAAGTGCTGATTAGGCCTTGTAAGAAAATCTGAAACAAGAGTCTAAATGATCAAACCCAGGCAATGAAAACATTCCCCTATATTCATCTAAGTCTTTTCTACAGATATGGTTAGCTTTCCCTCCCCCCATCATGGATTTTTTTATTTGACCTATAATATTTATGTAAGTGTAGACAGATGTATTTATTCTAACCGTAAACTGCCCTTTGGCTTACTAAAAGGAATTCGAATGCTATGTAATTGAGTGTGATAATGCTGGCTACTGCATTCAAGCTGTTTTGTTGGATCTACAGAACAGAAGTTGTGTTCTCATAAATAGTAGTGATTTAAAGGGGTATAGAATCCAATGGAAATATAAGTATCAAATATCTCAACAGAAATGAGCTGATGATTGGTCTCTGAAAATGGGAAACTTTTTCAGAGTGGAGTTAAACAGCTGCAAAAAAGCTTTCTGGAATATCTCTGAAGAGAACAAACAATATTTTAGCCAAAAGGTCCCATTATTTTTCACTCCTGATGGACTACATTTCTCTGGTAGGGCTGACAGTTCTGGCTATATAATTTGCAGGATCTAATGAAAAATGAAATAGCAACCCATTTGTTGAAATATTATTAAGAATTCCAAGATGGCAACAGCAAAACATTAAACCATCCTGAAATTCTTAGGGCAGGGCTATGTGAGACTGCAAAAATCACATGCTCATGAATATTTATAATAACTTCATAGAAATGCTTTATTGATATTGGGTCAAGGTTCAGTTTTTACAAGACTGAAATCTAGGTTAATTTCATAGCATAGTCACAGGAGGAACCTATATAAGTGTATTTTGGGGGGTGCCTGGGTGGCTCAGTTGGTCAAGGGTCCAACTCTTGATCTCATGTCTTGATCTCGGGGTCATGAATTCAAGACCCATGATAGGCTCTATGTTGGGTATGGACCCTGATTTAAAAAAAAAAAAAAAAAAAAAAAGGTATTTTGATGGCCATGAGTGCACATGTTGCAGAACTCCAACTAGAAGGAGTGTAACTGACCAAGGTCCCAGCTGTGGCTCTCCAAAATCCATCACCATGTTTGAATGGACACCGTACTTCCCATGGATTGTTGCCAGCAAGTGAGTAAGCACCTCAGTGATACAAAGACAGTGCCAACCCTGGGATGCAAAAAACTTCTCTAATGAGCATTGTGGACTCCCCAGTGGCTTTGCTGAGTTCATCAGATTGCACAGTGGTCCAAGATGATTTCACCCAATACTCTTTTCTTCTCCTTCACTTAGGTTTAGAATTACTTGAGCTCTCATGGCTCTTCTAACTCCCTGCTTCCTCCCTATTTTATCTCACAGGCATTTCTTCCAAAAAGTTATTTGAATCTGCTGCTGCTTGGACTAACACAAATGATAACAGTTATAATCTGAGAAAATAGGTGGTAAGAACAAGACTTGAGAATGACTCACTCATTGCTCAGCAGATGAGAGGATGTCTCCTGCTTGGTAGATAGGACATGAATAGTCCCTGACATGTGGTGTCATGTGGGGTCTCAATTGCTAAAGATTGCACTGACAGTGACCTGAATCAATGTCATGAAATGGGATAATAATGTGTCAGGTGTGATGCTGCAGACATTTGAAAAACATGGAAGAAACAATGTCTTACGAAAGACAGCAAGACAGCAAATTTGGGGTTAGCTGATTATTATAAAAGTACATTGATATCCTACAGAAAGATAATGAGTAGTTGAGGGTAGCTAACAGACAGTTAATGGTGGTAGGAGAGACAGGGGGGGGATGCTCACAAAAAGGCCCTTGTCCTTCAGTGGAAGGACAAATACAATAGAGCTGCCAGCAGAAGACCAAATGATCAAAGTTTCTAAGAGCTCTAGAGATGTCAGAACCCTCAGCCAAGGCAGGTTAGTACATGAAAGTCAAGGCTCTGGTGGAAAAGTTCTGGGATCCTGAAAGAGGAGGTAGGAACAACTGGATTGATGCCTTTGTCAATGTTTATGGTATGTCTACCCTT
Organism: Mustela nivalis; assembly: GCF_964662115.1. Classification (NCBI taxonomy): domain Eukaryota; kingdom Metazoa; phylum Chordata; class Mammalia; order Carnivora; family Mustelidae; genus Mustela; species Mustela nivalis. The sequence continues at coordinate 17,121,287 of NC_139020.1, forward strand.
ATACCCTCTTTGCAGAGTTGGCCCATCCTTCCTTCATGAGGTCTACCACTCCCACTGTGCTAGAATATGCTGCAGAAGTATCTCCACTACAGCACAACAGATGTCCTGTCAGGAAACGCCTCTACCTCCTCTTCTGGCCATTAGGTAAATCACTACTGTCAAATCCCAGTCTGAAAAAGCTGAGGGCATGGTGGTCCTAATAAGAGGGGAAAGAGACCAGAGGATGAAATAGTTTCTGGAATTAGCTGACATGTACTTGCCAGAGATTAGGGGAGTACCCTGGGATTGGATTTTGAGGTATTTGATCAAGGGAGCCAGGATATAAGACTCAAGAAGAAAGAACTTCTTCACCCGGGGGCCCTTGCTCTTAGGACTCAGGATTTGATACACAACTGACTACCTCTCAGATAAAGTGTAAACTTGCTTCTAGGGTTACTGGAATAAAATGTCAGCCAAATCTCAACAAAGTGGAAATCCTGACTTGCCCTGGCAGGTGTTGGAAGAGGGAGTAAAGAAGCTGACAAGAGGGCATGATGGAATGGCTCTCTGACACAATGCCAGAAACTTGCAAGATCTGTTGCAGGAAAGGACCCAGAGGATGCACCATTCCCCAAGACCATCAGGAATGTGCTGGTAAAATGGGCACCAGAATCCCCAAGAATTTAGTTGTGGCCTCCTCTGTCAGCCATAAATGTTGGTGGAGGATACAGTCCCAGAACGAGGAACATTAATAGCCACAGGGATAATAGGGGACTGAAGAAACAAAGACCAGATGACAGCACCTGATGGCCACAAACCAGGAAGCCACAATTACCAAAATGAGCAGAATGTGGAAGGGAGGGATAAGGGGCCATGATCCACTGAAAGTAGTTGAGCTATTCAACTCAGTGGTGGTCTTAGAGACAAAGTAGACAGGCAGTCAGATAGAGAGTTCTTATCATCTATAACCAAAGGAATGGGAACTGAAGAACGGGAGACTAAAACTAGTTTCTCATTGAAAACAAAACAAATGAGCAAAAAAAGACTTCTTCTTAAGTTTCTGTGTCATTAACTGAAGAGGTGATCACAGTTCTAAAAGGAAGAATCTTATAATGTCAAGGCAAATAGGTACTGTATCTATTCCCTTAAGTCTTCGCCTAAAGAAACCTATAGCCATTTACTTGGGTGACAGTATTCTGTGGAAAGGAAAATATCCAGCCATGTAGAGGACTATTAGACACAGGTTCTAAGTTGACATTGATATTTGGGAGACCTAAAGCATCATCACAGCATCACATCATCACATTCCCACTTTGAAGGGGAAGCCTATATGTCCATTTAATATATGGAGTTATACCTTTTAGTGTATTCACTGCATCCAGGAGCCACTAAACAATAATTTCCCCAGTCCCTAAGTGCATCACTGGAATTGCTGTGTGTGTGTGTGTGTGTGTGTGTGAGTGTGTGTGTGTATACACACAGCAATTAGAGTAATGCCTGTACCAGATCTGTGAGATCAAAACCACCACGTGGGGAAAGCCAAATATAAATTTGAAATTGCTCTCGCCTACAACATTGGCCAACATAGTAAACTAAAAACCATATCAAATTCCCAGGGAAATGGTGGAGGGTACTGGTACTAATAAAGACCTAGAGACTGTGGAGTTGGTTGTCCGTATCAGAAATCTATTTAACTCTCCAGACCAGACCCTACAGAAAGTGGATGAATTCTGGAGAATGACTGTAGACTAGTATAGACTTAAATGAGTAGTTGCAATGATCCAGTCGCTCTTCTAGATGTAATTATATTGCTAAAGCATCTTAATAAGGTCTGGGGAACATGGTATGCAGCCATTGACTTGGCAAACACATTGTTTTCTTTTCTGATTTTAAAACATGATCACAAGTATTTGGAGACAGATAGAAAATATTTACTTATAGTCTTTCCATAGGGCTATGTTAACTTTCCTGTTCTATGTCATAATACAGTACAAAGATATCTGGACTGTCCACATCCCTCTGAACACCACACTTATCTGTTATATTGATGGCATCATGTTGACTGGACGGGAAACACAAGAAGTGGCTGGTGTGTTGGAGGTCTTAATCAGACACACATATCCCAGAGAATAAGAGATAACCTTTGATAAGATTCAGAGATCAGCCACTAAGGAGATCCCATAGTCAGGGATCAGGACTAAAACTAAAAGACAAATTGCTGTCTCTTACATCCCCTATCAAAAAGAAGGAGGGATAGGGCTGGCAGGCCTCTTTGAGTTCTGTACGTAATGTCCTGTATAACAAAGAAGGCTGCCAGCATTGAATTGGGCCCAGACCAGGAAAGGACACTGCAGCAATCCTATGGTGTTGGAGGTATAGATGGTAGGAGAAGACGCAGTATAGAACTCATGACAAGCCCCAGCGGGAGAGTCACAATATAGGTTCCTAGGATTCTGAAACAAGGCCATGAAATCCACGCTAGGAATTATAGTGTTTGAGAAACAGCCTTTGACATATTTCTGAGCCCTTGTAGAGATGGAATGCTCAACCGTAAGATGCCAAATGACTGTGTATTCAAAAATGCTCATAATGAGCTGGATTCTGTCAGACTCATCACATCATAGATTCGAATGAGCCCAGCAACAATCTGTCATGAGATGAAAATAGTACACCTGGATCAAGTTCAAGCAGGACAGAATAGGCTACAGGTAGCTCAGACCCCCTCATGTCACCCATAGTTGCACTGGTGCCTTTCCCTGACCTGCTCTCATGGCTATATGAAGAGACCCTATAATCAACTGAAAGATCAGGAGAACATCTAAGCTGGTTTATACATGGGTTGTCTCAGTTCATGTGTGCAAGCCGAAAATGGAGGTGGCTGCATTACAGATACATATAGGGGTAACCTTGAAAAACAGTAGAAAAGGAAATGCTTCCCAATAGAGCTATGAGCAGTATATTTAGTGATTCAATTTGTGTGCAAGGAGAAGTAGCCCAAGGTAAGAATAGGCATAGATTTCCATTCAGTGGCCAATAGTGTAGATGTCTGGTGAAGGACCTGGGAAGAAAAGGACTGGGAAAGTAGAGACAAGCTAGTCTACCGTAAAGGCCTGTGGATGACCTTTGAGAGCAGGTACTAAATGTGAATTAAGTGTTAATGGCCACCCCTAGAAGGGCACTAAAGAACCGAGTAGACAAAATGACGTGGCTTGCTGCATGATGACAGTCAGTCCTTGTCAGGGACCATTCCAGTACTGCATGATGGCAGAGCTCTCCTGGTGGCAGAGATAGAGCCCAACAGAATGGTCTCTCCCTTACCAAAGTAGGTCAAGCTACTCCTGCCCCTGAATGCCCAACTGGTCAGCAAAAGAAACAAACACTAAGACCCTGATAGAGGAGCTTGCTGGAGCTACCATAACAAAGTACCACAGACTGAGTGGTTTGACCAACAGAAATGTATTCTCTCACAGCTCTGGAGGCTAAAGGGCTGTGATCAGGATGTCAGCAGGGTTGGTTCCTTCTGAGGACTGTGACAAAAAACTGTTCCAAGGCTCTCTCCTAGCTTCTGACAGTTCAGTGAGTACTCTTTGGTGTTTCTTGGCTTAGAGAAGCATTCATTTCTTTCTGCCTTCATCTTCAAATAATGTTTTTTGCCTTTTGTATATCTGTGTCCACATTTCTCCATTTTATAAAGACATGGGTCATATCAGAAAAGAGTTGACCCTGCCCAGGTATGACCTCATTTAATTAATTGCATGTACAATGGTCCTATTTACAAAAATGACAACTGAAACTCTCCAGTTCCGAGAAATCACACTGAATAACGGGATGCCATTCTTTAGGACAGAGTATATCTATTATATCAGAGACTCCAAGAAGACGCTCAATCCATTCTTAGGATAAACAATTATCAGAATACCTTATAGTTCATTTGGTCTCTATCCATTTCTTATTTTTACAGTCTTATCAGAATTATGATGTGGGTGGGCAGTACATGCACTGCAAAATCCTTGGAAATGCTCTTAAAATTACCTCACCAATCTTGAGTCAATATCACTGCCAGTTGAACTGTACTTTATGGATAATACCCTGAAGCATTTTTTGCTACACTCTATTATTATGTCTATCTCTTCAGGTAATAGAAAAGCATATAGTTTTTTTAAACTTGTTTTCATAAGGTTTTCTGCAGAACATAAGAAACACTACAGCATTTGAAGTCTTAGTCTAGGCCAAATTCTTACTTTTAGTGTAAATATTTGTTCTTTTATCTTTTGCTAGCTGGCAGATATGAACATGGACAATTAATTTCACCATTTGAACAGAGTTAATTTTGAGGAGTGCCTTATATTTCAGGAGTAAATTCAGATCTGTTATAACATAACCTCTGTGGCAATTTTTAGTTTTTCTTTTGAAGTTAACCCATCACCAAACAAAATTAAATGACGGGTATTCAAGGGAGTCTCTACCAGGTCTCTGCAGGGCTTGGAGACTTTCCTAAAAGGTGAGCAATCATGGCATTCTCCTTCTTCTGGTAAGAGAAAGGGAGTGGCTGGGCTTAGACTGTTGCAGCATGGGGAAGAAGGTAACTAGCTGAGAAATTCTGTGTGTGTTCTGTCTGCATAGGTAGTCATTCGTTTTAATGGAAATCATCCTGTTTTAATGGAAACCCTAGAATTAAATCACTGAAACTCTTACAAGATTTGTAACCACTCTAAAATGAAGTGGATATGCTTGGGTTACTGCATCTAATGAAAGACCGAAATAAGCAATTGGCCTTGGTGGCTTCTACATATTAACCCGGTACCCTGTAATGGACTAACTGTCTGTGCCCCCTCTCCAAAGTTCATATGTTAAAATCTAAACCACAGTGTGGCTGTATTAAGAATAAGGAAGTAATTATGATTAAATGAGCTCATAGGGTGGTGTCCTGATCCAATTGGTTTAGTGTCTTTATAGAAAAGAGACACTAGAAAGTTCAACTTCTCTCTTTTCTCTCTTTTTGTGCCCATGAACCAACAAAAGGTCATGGGAACACATCGTGATAAGATGGCTGTCTATAAACTAGGAAGGAGATTCTTAACATAAACAGACCATGATGGCCTCTTGATCTCCAATTTCCAGCCTCTCGAACTGTGAGGAAATAAATTTCTATAGTTTCAGCCATCCAGTCTGTGGTATTTATTATAGCAGCCCAACCTGACTAATACAGTAGCCAACAACCTGCCTAGACTGCTCATAAGTAAAAATTAAAAGTTCCTATAAGTAAAGAATCCTAAAAACAAAGCATTTCCATAATCATTTATTGTACCACTCTTTCACTTAAACATGTGTTAGCAGAATCTTTGAGGAACACAAGGAACACAAGGAACCCCTCCCAGTCTGGAGAGGTTAGTCACTTAACCGAAGAAAGAAAAAAAGACGCAAATTTTAATTTTACTCCTTGTGTACACTGTTTAACAACTTGTGGTAAAATTTTTGTATATGTAACTCTGTATGTATTAAGTACTCACAAATATATAAATATACACACAAGTGATAAATTTAAAACAATTAACTGTATCTTTAAATTGTAATTAACCCATCAATATGTTGAACAAAATGAAATATACATTATATTCAATTTACCATCTTGATAAATTATAACTTTTTTAATAAAAAAGAGAAAATTGTATTCATTAGCATGTACATATATTTCTATTTTTCTGGAGTGCCATTTATATTATTATCTTTGACACAAGTGACCAATATTTTTTCTCCAGAAAAAAGAGAAAACTGGAGATTAGAGAAAAAAGAACAAGAACTGCTTTGTCCTTTTTCTCTGTGAACAGTCATCTCATGCCACTTAAATAATTTGAAGTATGACATATAAATATACACATGTATAAAATACATTTCAAAGGAATTTTCATATTTTGTTAATTTATAGACCTTAGAAAAATTAAGGTAAATCATAATTCTAACCAGTGTTTTGTATTTGTTCATTACTTAGAAATTCTTCAGTCATCCAAAGGTTGTTTCTTAATTAACCTAAGCATTTTTTGAAGGCAATCTGTCCAATAGAAATATATATCAACCCAATATATCCAAAATATTATCACTTGAGCATACAGTCAATATAAAAATTCATTAATCAAATAGTTTACATTCTTTTCATTTTTCTATACTAAGTCTTCAAAATCTGGTGTATATTTTACACTTATAGTATATCTATATGATCTAACAACATTGCAAGTGTTCAATTAAGTAACTTCTAGCTACCATATTATAGAGTGTAAGTCTTAAAGCTAGTTAAGGATCTAGCAACTGCAGTTTTAGCTAGCACATTAGGTTCTTAGGATTTGGGGCATTTTAAGAATTCTTTTCAACTAAACATTTTTTTTCCCAGTTTTCCAAAATTCATTGTTTATGCACTACACCCAGTGCTCCATGCAACACATGCCCTCCGTAATATCCACCACCAGGCTCACCCAACCCCCATCCCCTTCCCCTCCAAAACCCTCAGTTTATTTCTCAGATACCACAGTCTCTCATGATTTCTCTCACCCTCCGATTCCCCTCAACTCAATTCTCCTCTCCATCTCCCAATGTCCTCCATGTTATTCCTTATGCTCCACAAGTAAGTGAAACTATATGATAATTGACTCTTTCTGCTTGACTTATTTCACTCAGCATAATCTCTTACAGTCCAGTTCTTGTTGATAAAAAGTTGGGTATTCATCCTTTATGATGGAGGCATAATACTCCATAGTATACAAGGACCATATCTTCTTTATCCATCCATCTGTTGAAAGACATCTTGGTTCTTTCCAGAGCTTGGCAACTGTGGACATTGCTGCTATGCATACTGGGCTACAGATGACCCTTCTTTTCACTAAATCTGTATCTTTGGGGATAAACACCCAGTAGTGCAATTGCAGGGTCATAGGGAAGCTCTATTTTTAATTTCTTTTCTTTTTTTTTCCAAGATTTTATTTATTTACTTATTTGACAGAGAGAGACAAAACACAAGCAGGGGGAGTGGTAGAGGGAAAGCAGGCTTTCCCCGCTGAGCAGGGAGCCCAATGCAGGGCTTGATTCCAGGACCCTAGGATCACAACCTGAGCTGAAGGCAGATGCTTAACAACTGAGCCACCCAGGTGCCCCTCTATTGTTAATTTCTTAAGGAATATCCACACTGTTTTCCAAAGTGACTGCACCGACTTGCACTCCCACCAACAGTGGAAGAGGGTTCGCCTTTCTCCACATCCTCTCCAACACTTGTTGTTTGCTGTCTTGTTAATTTTGGCCATTCTAACTGGTGTAAAGTGGTGTCTCAATGTGGTTTTGATTTGAATCTCCCTAATGGCTAATGATGATGAACATTTTTTTATGTGTCCTTTAGCCATTTGTATGTCTTCTTTGGAGAAGTGCTTGTTCATGTCTTCTGCTCATTTTTTGATGTGATTATCTGTTTTCTGTGTGTTGAATTTGAGGAGTTCTTTATAGATCTTGGATATCAGCCCTTTGCCTATAGTGTCATTTGCAAATATCTTCTCCCATTCCATGAGTTGCCTCTCTGTTTTGTTGACTGTTTCCTTTGCTGTGCAGAAGTTTTTGTTCTTGATGAAGCCCCGAAAGTTCATTTTTGCTTTCAACTAAACCTTTCCAAATGATCTCTGCTATGATCCTCCCATTTAATTGAATATATTTGGATATAGTTTTAAAATTTGAAAATCAGAGAAGTGATGCATGGGTTAGGCTCTATCAGATCTATAAGAGGAAGTGGGGGCAACCAAGCAATGAAAAAAGCGAAGCACACCTGCTTTTCCTATGTAGAAAAAGCAAATGCAAAAACCCTGCTGCAACACTGCTGAAGAGGGACAGAGGTTGGAAAGGAAATTTGGTGGAAGCAGCAGTATGGCCTGAAGTGAAGGTAAGACAAGCATGAAGCCATACAGCAACGGGAGATAGAATGGATACAGAGGAACAGGCAGGCTTATGCACTGTGCTCTGAACTACATTTTTTTTTTTTTAATAGCAAGAGTACTTTAAAACAAATAATATTGTAAAAAGGGGAGAGAGTCAGGGGCAGCAACAGTGATGAGCACACTTATACTCTGAAAACCTCTCACTGGCTGCATTAGGAATGGCAGAGAATAAATTATAGCAGTTTAGTGTAGGAGCCAAGTCAAGAGCTTTAAGCAAGACTTGGTGGTGGCTTGACCTGTTGGAGTTGGTCGAGCAGAGAACAGTGGCCAGTGATGGGTCCATGTAATCAACTCCCTGCCCAGGAAATAGAGGAACTTGCCTTTTCAAAAAGCCCAAGGATGGACACATTCTCCTTTGGGTTCCAATCAAAATAAGGAGCTCAAAACTTCTTAATCAAAAGCATTAGAGAACAATTAAACAGGCAAGCATACACTATCCTTTTTTGGAGACTTGGTTTATGTCTTGTAGGTTCAATGTGGAGCTGAGAATTGTTGGTTGAGAAATGACCTGAGCCATTAGTTGGGATCAGATCAGTAGATGGATTTGTTCCCTTCTTCAAAGCAAGGACTTTGGGATTACATTTGGATTTGTATTCTGTCTCAACTGCTGACAGTGTGAAAAGATAAGCAATTTACCCATCTTTCTCAGTTTCCATTTCTAACTGTAAAATGATGACCATAATCACTTCTCCTCTGGAATTGTTAGGATGATTAAAAAGTAACAGGTGTTAAATACCAGGTATATTGTATGCTATGCTTTAATGGCACCTATTATTATTTTGTTCCATTGTCTTCCTCCCCAGTCTTCTAAATTTCTTTTAACTTGTGTAAAATAAATTTCTAGGCCCAGGATTGGGCCAATTTTGACCATGGTGCCTTGTCAGCAAATCAAAATTTAGATAACGTTTCACGTCTCCACAAATGTTCTGCTCGACCAGAAACATCAGCTAATCCCCAAATGCCAAGTCAACTCAGGGCTCTATACTTGCTTTCTTACTTGGTTTCTATTTTTCTCTTCCTTGTTCCTTATTCTTTATCTAATAATAAAAAAAAATCCTGCCTTCTGCCCCATTTTGCAGCCTTCTGGACTCTTGAGAACAGAAACTGCCCACTTCATGAAGTATTAAAATAAAGTTTGTTTGCATCACCTAAATTGTCTTCTTTATTCATTTTTAACAGTTGGTTCTGGGCTTGTTGCAATTTGTGAAGTACCAGGAAAATAAAGCTTCATTTTTGTGTAAGCCAATAAGATTTTAAAGCAGCTCCCCTCAGTCTGCCTCTGCATCATGTAGGACCTAGCAAAAATATAGCTCCTGAATCTCCACCCTAAGCCTACTAGTGGGAATTCTAAGAGGTGGGCCCCAGATGGTTCCACTTTAATAAGTTCCTCTGGTGATTCTTTGACCATTAAATTTGAGATATAATCTTTGTATGGATGAAGGGATGGGGAAATGAAGGAGTGGCAGGTAGGAGACTGAAGGAAGGATTTGATTACAGATAAAAAGACTGTGACCAGAAAGAATCATTTTAATAGGACTATTTCAAGTGCTTTATTAGTAGGCCTGTGGGCCAGATATTACTGAGAAAGAAGTCCTCAATATCTCTCAAAGCCCACCACAGAGTTACCAGCTGTAGTTGATAGTCCTAATAAATGAACCCTAAAATGAAGTCCAACAATTAAGACTTTAGTAAAGATAGGATACCACTTTAAAACAAAAACAAAGCAAAACAAAACAAACAAAAAAGAACCCTAAATCCTGTGGAAACTTCTATATGAAAAAAACCATAAAATATAAAAGGAAGAAGGAGATTTCATTGACATTCTTACTATTGACTTAAATGATTACAAGTTTAGCAAAAAACTGAGCAGGAATATGAACTATAAGACAGAGGCAGCAGATGTTTTATTCATTGGAACCCAAATACTGGTTTGGTAGTCTTTACCATGTTTTTGAAAAGAATCACAATCCAAGATGGTGGGACTGTATTAGTCAAAAACAAATATACTCAGGGAGAGATACATGAAATGTGGGGCTAAATCCGGCTTCCAGGGGCAATGCTGTTGCCCCTGCCAAAGACACCTCCAGTGGTTCTGCTAGTAGACATTACACCATGTTGGCGATCATTTGTAAGAGAGGGTAGCTGAACACACTTCTTTCCCCATCAGCTCTGGGCCATGAGGCTGGAGAGGGCCCATGGACAGGACTCTATTTTGACTTTTGTGAAGAACCGTAAAAGGTTTTGCCCTCATGGTCTCCTTTCTCCATAAGAAATGTAAAACATCTGGGGCACCTGGGTGGCTCAGTGGGTCGAGCCTCTGCCTTCAGCTCGGGTCGATCCCAGTGGGATCGAGCCCCGCATCGGGCTCTTTGCTCTGCGGAGAGCCTGCTTCCTCCTCTCTCTCTGCCTGCCTCTCTGCCTACTTGTGATCTGTCAAATAAATAAATAAAATATTAAAAAAAAAAAGAAATGTAAAACATCTTTTATAACTACATCTATAGGTAGATGAATATAATCCAGGCTGAATGCATTCTTACGTTTGATAATTACTATGTTCATATCACTTACCTGACTAAAAAGAAACTAAGCATTTCCTGGGCCTCTGAAAGTATCCTGGGCCCTAGGCACCACGTCTCTTCAGCATATTGGATGAGTCGGGCTTGAGAGGAGGAAGTAGCAGTGGTTGGAGACGAAACCACAGAGAAACCCAAAGTCCCCGACTGAATGGTGTTATTGCTTGGGGAAAACAGAAAAAATATTTTTCTGTTTGTTTGTTTTCTGCATTTTGTTTTGAGAAAGCCAGTGATGGGGGAAGGGGAGCTGGGGAGAGGCAGAGGGAAAGAGAAAGTCCCAAACCGGCTCCATGCCCAGCATAGAGACCAGAGCTGGTCTAAGGGCTCCATCCCCCCAGCCCTGCAATCATGACCTGAGCCGGAATCAAGAGTCAGATACTCAACCAACCAAACCACCCAGGAGCACCAGGAGAAAGATTATTTTTAAGAAATGAAGGAAAATAAACAGTGATGAGTAGGTAAAACCTATTCTCTAAGGGCAGGTTAACACAAACTCTGATTTGTAGCTTTTGCCAATTTTTGTAGTGTACTCTCCAATGGCTAATTTTAAGCGATGACTGATTTAACGAACAGTTTTGAGAATTCCTGGATATTCATCTGTCAACTTGGCTAGCCTATGTGAGCACACTGTAACGGAGGACTGTTGTGAGGGTTTAGAACACTTTAGCTTTCTGAGTAAACCCTCCAAGGCACCCAAAGATCAAGTAAGCAGGCTTCAAACCTAGTCTCCTACATGCCTTGATCACAAGTAAGCCTTCAGCTACCCCACCACCAATTCACTACGAATCATCGCCTAAAAATTCTCCAAAATCAAGGACACCTAGAAAGACAAATGAAAGCTTAACCTATTCTGTAGATATTATCAGAGTTTGTTCCTGCCGGAAATGAAACCTGAACATCATATTCTTTTCATTTTAATAGGAGTTTGATATTAGAATCCAGAAATACCTTGGCCTTGTTCTTTGAAAGCATACAGAGGAAAAAATGTCTGGGATGGCCTGCAAGTCAGACTGTCTCAACCTGTAATTTGCCACGAGAGCTGCTGATCTTTGTTTCCTGCCTTAGCCTAGAGAAACCAAGGCCAATGAAACTCGACGTTGAATAGTAGGAGTCTTCTTGGAATAACTATTTGTGTCTGTGCTCTTTCATACTCATACATTATCCCAAATAAATAAACCCCCCTTCTCTCAGTGAAAAGCACTTCCAATGGTCCATAAAGAATATTTTTTTTTAATTTTTTATTTTTTATAAACATATATTTTTATCCCCAGGGGTACAGGTCTGTGAATCACCAGGTTTACACACTTCACAGCACTCACCAAAGCACATACCCTCCCCAATGTCTATAATCCCACCCCCTTCTCCCAAACCCCCTCCCCCCAGCAACCCTCAGTTTGTTTTGTGAGATTAAGAGTCACTTATGGTAATTAAAGGCATCCAAATCGGCATAAAGAATATTAATAATAGAAGTTTCAACAGATAATAATGCCCTGGAGGAGGAAAGCTGACCCTTGTTTTTATAGAAAAAGGGTCTTAAGAACAAGAAATGTGGGGAGATACACACACACACATGCACACACACACATCTATATACTATATACACATCTATACACATATATATACATGTCTACATGTATGTACACATATCTTTATAATTTTATATGTACATATATAAATTTACATTAAATTATAAAATCATATTATATATTAATATATGATTACTATTAAACTATATATGCCACACACAGAATTATACATATAATTAATATCTAATTATATTACACACACACATACACACATACATATACACACACACATACATAAACACACATAATATTGGTTTTCTATGGTTTCTGTAAAAAAGTATCAGTATTTACTGCCTTAAAACAACACAAATCTGATATCTCACTTCTGGAGGTCAGAAGTCCGAAATCAATCTCATAAGAAGCCCACAGTTCTGGCTCCTCCTGGGGGCTCTAGGGAAGAATCCATTTCCCTGTCTTTTTCAGCTTCTGGTGCTGGCTCATGTCCTTCCTTCCTTCCTTCCTTCCTTCCTTCACTCAATCTCTCGCTTCCACAATCACATGTACTACTGATTAACCCTCCTGCCTCCCTTTTGTAAGAACTATGAGGGCTACTTTTATGTGTCAGCTTGACTGAGTCACAGCATGCCCAGATAAATGGTTAAATATAATTTCTGGGTGTGTCTCTGGATGAGATTAGCATTTGAATCCATAGATTGAGTAAAGAGACTACCCCCCCCCCAAAGTGAGTGGGCCTCGTCTAATCAGTTGAAGGTCTGAATAGAATAACATCTAAAAAAGAATTCTCTTTGTCTCTCTTCAAACTAGGGCAGCAGTTTTCTCCTGACTTCGAACTTTGTTTTTAATTGAAATGGACATCACAGCATCAGCTCTTCTGGTTCTCAGACCTTTGAACTCAGCCTAGAACTATACCATTGGCTCTCCCAGGTCTAGACAGCTCAATTGCCATTATCACATAAGCCAATTTTTTTATTTTATAGATATAGATATTTAAAGTATCTTTTATATAATATATTATATATAAGATGCTTAATTTATAATTAAAATTAATTATAAATATTAATTATATATCAATAATAATAATGTGATATATTTTATACATCATTTTAAATTATTTAATTAATAATTATATATATATACATATATATGTATATATATATAATCTCCTGACTAATACAAGGACCCTTGTGATCACCCAGATAATTCAGCCAAATTCATCATCTTAAGATCTTTAACTTAATCACAACTGCAAAATTCCTTTTGCCATATAAGATAACATATTCATCTTAACACACACACACACACACCCAAACATTAGCAAATAAGTTTAATTTGTCTTTGACCTTTGTAATTATAATAGAAACAAAATAGCTTTCAAGTTTCCACAATTAAAAAATAAATATTGTAGCATTTTAGTAGATAGCTTTAGCTTCTTCTAACTACGGTGAAGCATTTACCTAAAATCTCTATAACAAGGCTCTTAAAAGACTTCATAAATATTATCTTAATTTTATTTTTGCAAAATCTAAATGAGACAGAACAGCTGTCAGGTATTTTGTGATAATAAATACATTGAAAATCATAAACTATTGAAATAAAAGAAAGTGGTTTATTAAAATGTTCCAAGTATCTCTGATTTGTTGATAACTTTTGACATGGAAGAAAATGAATAGGTATTGGGTGCTACCTTATGGTTTAATCATAAATATAGAGACTAAATAAGCAATTGTTATTGGTTCCCAACTAAGAAAATTGCATAGTATTAAATATACATAATACTTCTGCATCTACATCTCATTCTTTTCTTGTTTGTATGTCTATTATTTTTAAAGTCCCACTCAAATCATAACAGATCACACCATAAATGCATGTTTCATGCAATTATATGATTAAAATTCCATATCAGTTATTATAATTTCAAAGAAAATTAACGACTCAGTTTATGTAAAAATGGATATTTTTACGTTAAATCTTTGGACATTTCCCAACTTCTCAATTATTTGCCTGTTCCAATATACTGTAAAGTCCTAGAATCAAGTGACTTTCTCACATTCCTCTTGGTGTTCTAGAACATTCCTGCCAATGCATACAATGTTGTATGAACTCTGCTGATGCTGTACTACTTTCCCTTTAACATTTCCAGAGTCTCTTTTAACCAACTCTCTTTTTTTTTAAGATTTTATTTATTTATTTGACAGACAGAGATCACAAGTAGGCGGAGAGGCAGGCAGAGAGAGAGGAAGGGAAGCAGGCTCCCCGCAGAGCAGAGAGCCCGATGTGGGGCTCAATCCCAGGACCCTGGGAATCATGACCTGAGCCAAAGGCAGAGGCTTTAACCCACTGAGCCACTCAGGTGCCCTTCTTTTAACCAACTCTTAAATGTTAATTGAGATGGGGTTTTTTATATTTTTTGTATGATTTTATTCATTCATCTGAGAGGGAGAGAGAGAGACAGGAGAGAAAACGCACACACGAGTCAGGGAAAGGGGCAGAGGGAGAGGGAGAAGCAGACATCCCACTGAGCAGGGAGCCTGACATGGGACGCAATCCCAGGACCTTGAGATCATGATCCCGAGATCATGACCCCAGCCAAAGGCAGATGCTTAACTGACTTGAGCCACCCAGGGGCTCCATTTCTTATATTTTTGTCCCCAATTTATGTCTATCAATGTGAGATGACACTATCAGAAGAGTCTCCCCCCAAAGCATGTCCCTTTACTTGCCAGAAAGAGCCAGAGCTTCTACCATGATTACGGAGTATGCACGCATGAGTGTGTGTGTGTGTGTGTGTGTGTGTGTGTGAATTGTTTTCTTCTTTTGGCAGGTTTGTGGCTGTATGTTTGCATATATTTCCTGAGTCCCATTTTGGAGGCTCTACAGTTTGCTTTAGAGATGAAGGAACTCCCCTTCTAAAACTGGCCAGCGTCTTCTCCGCACATGAGGTTCCCAGGATGACCCGTTGCCTACCTGTGTTTGTTTGCCAACCATGCCGCCTATGCTGCCCCGCAGGCTTCATCGTACTTCTTCCTCCTGCTCGCTGTGCCAGAGCTCCGTGGGTGGCCTGCTGTCATCACCCTCTGCACCTGTCCCAATCAGCAAGCCTGAGACGCTGCCAGCTCAGCCCCTGCGCTGGTGACCGGCTGCGTCGTGTGACCTCACTGCTGGCAAGGCAGCAGCTCGATGGTATGTGGTGTCTAGACACCATTTGTTGGACTTGCTCGGTGGGCGAAAGCGGAGTGGCTAGAAGTTTCTCACAGCTGTGTTCAAAGAAACTCATTAGAGGCTCAACAGCCAGGGCTAGGTCATCCGTCTCTGTATCCTCAGTGCTGGTCACCGGGCCGGACGCTTGGTCGGCATTCACAAATGTTTGCCAATTAAAGCAAATGGAAGCAATATTGATTTTCTGCTGTTAGTACAAAATCTAGGGTAGTGTTGGGACGGTGAACCTGTACACTGGTGGCAGAAGGATGCTGTGTTCGATTTCTGAATCCACCACTTTCCACCTCTCTGACATTAGACAAGTTTGACCACAATCCTGGACCTCATTATCCTCACCGGTTCAATGGGGACAGTAGTAGTCCCATCTTATTCGCTTGTAATTACCAAAGGAGCTCACACTTGGGAAATTCTCAACAAATCGCCGGGCACCACAGTTGAAGCTCCAACAATAATGTATTTTTATTACCCTTTTCATCTGTAATCTCCCGCCCAGACTGCCAGCGGTCATAATTTTCTTAATCTGATATACATGATAGTATGTTAAACACTACATTTTAAATATTACAGGTGAACGAATTTAGTAAAAGTATTTCTTTCCTTCTGTTCTTTTTCTTTTTTTCAGTTAGGCTGGGTTGTCTGAACGTCTTTCTTTCCCCAGGGCACCTGGGTGGTTCAGTCCGTTAAGCGTCTGTCTTTGGTTCAGATCAGGTCATGATCCCAGGATCCCGGAATTGAGTCCCATACAGGCTCCTTGCCCAATGGGGGGCCTGCTTCTCCCTCTGCCTGCCACCCCCTCTGCTTGGGTGCTCTCTGTCTCTGACACATAAATAAAAGCTTAAAAAAAAAATCTTCCCCTATGCAAGGGAATCGGGCATCGACAATCACCAGTTTTCCTTGCATAGAAGAGTGGGGAAGAGTCTGGAAGGCCAGAGTCTTCCTTCTCAGTCTTACATTATGAAAGAAAAGACAACAAGGTACGTGAATCTGGAACAACTCCCTCCTTAAATGAAGGGAGTCTATGGTGACTCACTTTGTTGTCAGAAGCTATTTTACTAAAGGCAGAAAAAACCAAAGTAGGCAATGAAAACAGATACCTTGGAAGGCAATAAATACCAGTTGAAATTTAACATGCCCGAGAAAATGGACGTCTGAAACTTTTGTGGCCAAGTTGAGAACTAAGCTCCTGGGAAGTTGGGTGCGGCATGGGGACAGGGCCCTTCTCCAGAAAGAGGGCAGCATGGTCACGGATGACTCTGTTGAAAGAATCCTGCCGGGCCAAGATGTCCCACGTGCCTGAGGAAGCTGGTGAGGCTTGAATGCAAATACTAGTGAGCTTTCACTGGGTATTAATGGGACCCCTCCTCCTCCCTGCCTTCTCCCAAGAGAAGGGCATCTGTGGGCAGGTGGTGAGCTCTTCTGGAAGTAAGGCCCTGGATCATTCCTTTTTGGCTAAATTAGTTTTACCTTTAGGATTGTAATTTCTTCTCCTTGTACACACACACCCACACACCCACCCACACACACACACATTTCCATTTTTTTTTTTTTTTAAACAGTGATTTATTTTCAAGAGACAGAGCTCCTGCGAGCAGGGGGAGGGGCAGGGTCAGAGGGAGAGACAACCTTGCGCAGACTCCACACCGCTCACCAAACTTGGCGTGCGGCTCAGTGTCACCACCCTGAGATCATGAGCTGAGTCGAAATCAAGGGTCGAATGCTCAACTGAGCCAATCAGGTCCCACACCTCCACTCTATTTATTTCTAAACAGTATGCTCTGACATTAGTTGAAGAGCATCATTTACTCTGTAGACTGACTGAGGAAAGGTCTCTGAACAAGGGTTTTTGTTTGTTTGTTTGTTTTTTTGTTTTTTTTTTTTAAGATTTTATGTATTTATTTGAGAGATCACAATTAGGCAGAGAGGCACGCAGACAGAGAGAGAGAAAGAGAGTGGAGGAAGCAGGCTCCCTGCTGAGCAGAAAGCCCAATATGGGGCTCGATCCCAGGACTCTGGGATCATGACCTGAGCCGAAGGCAGAGGCTTAACCCACTGAGCCACCCAGGGGCCCCTCTGAACGAGTTTAAGCTGTGTTCATTTTAGTCCTGTTTGACCAGCTGACACCCACTATCACCTGCTGAGTCTCCTGCATACAGATCCTAAAATGTGCAGTGTCATATCATGGCACCCTTGTGGCTCTGCAGACACCTTAAGGATGATTTCTCCACCAGCAGCCATCTCTTTAAATACGGAAGGACAAAAGGAGAAGGCAAATTTCTTATCTTTAAATTATAAGTTTTAAAAATGAACTTCCTTATGTAACCACAAGGTGGCATCTTTAACTCAGAATCAGCTACCACTAAATCTGTTAGCCATATTTTACTTTTATGCAGGCATTTTTACTGTTTGGGGAAGGAGTCTAAAGCTGAAATAAAAGAGAATGCCACGTCTTAAAAATCTTAATTTTAAATAAAATCCCATAAGCCATAGTAGAGTATAATTTCTTAAAACATGAGCTGCATTAAAAAAATTTTAATGACCAAATTATAAATAATCCTAGGCTACTTAAAGCGCCAAGTGACAGATTTATGTAAACCTACATTTTGAAATGAATAGATTTGTAAGGTGTAGCAGTTGTAAATAAAATAACAAACCTGGATTTTCTGTTGCACTTGACTCGTAAGGAATTTAATTCGTGTGTCCTCTTAAACCTGTTTTCACAGTGACATTAATCCAAACTGGTTTTCATTCATTTGTTCAAGGACTGCCACTGAAAGACAAGACACTGCATTTAACACAAATGATAAAACTGCTTCCAAACAAAGGTCTTTAAAGAGGACTGATTTCACCTGAGCTACGCTGATGATGTGAGAAGAAATGATAAGACATTTGAAGTGTGCCTCAAGCACGGGTCGTAGCTGACCTATACCCTTGCCTCTAAAAGGAAATAATCAATTTAAGTGAGAGATGCTGGCTTCTTCCATGAAATCCAGCACTAGGCTTTGATAATCTGAGCCAGCTTTAAGTCACAAAACCTGTCACGTCCACGCCAACGTATAGTCCACATATTCCCAGTAACTAAGGCAAGACGGGTGTTTCAGAAGCCACATTTTGTGAGCTGGGGCAAATCACTCTGGGTGCCTCCTGAGGAAATCTAACCAAATTAAATGTCAAAGCCATCCTTGGAAGGGGTCCCAGCATCCTAAAGGGACTTTGGGGAAAGCCTTCTATGGAATAAATGGCGAGGAGAGGATAAGGGAGTAACATCGCTGATTTAGCTGGGAGATGGTGTTGGGACATCACGAAGGACTCAAAACACCAGTGTTGGGGGCTTTCTTTTCTGGGCTGCATCAACATATTATCCAGGCTTTACCTTCCTCTTCTGCTTCACCAAGATTATGAATTCTCAGAATGACAAGCCCTGTCTAGGGCTGAGCACTGCTTCACGGCACAAATGAGTATCAGTCCTGCTTGAGGACAGAGGTGCAGACTACTGATAGCAAGAGATGCATCCAAATAAAGGGGTGCTGGGCCAACTCTTCAGCACAAGGTGGGGCGGCACTCCCCTGAAAGGAGACTGGGATGTTGCAGGCTCTGCCCTGGTGCCATCTAGTGTTGGCAAATGTTATTGCAGTTTCTGGACGGTACTGGTTCCCACGATGAGCGCCTTGGTGCTAGACCCTGGGGCTTCCACCAGCTCTCCCCTGTCTTGGGTCTGAGACAGAAGAATGACCCAGTTTTGTGGGAAGTTGAGAGGACCACAGGCATCTAACAGGAAAATGAGACAGGGTTTGTGGTGGAAGGAAGCAGAGGCACGGTTTAGTTTTTTAAGCTTAGTCTTACAAAGGCTTTGTAAAACAACCATATATATATATATGTCTTTATTACCGATTCTCCACCCCTCTGCCACCATTATCATAACAACATGGGCAGAGAGGACACTTGGGTTTTTAATCCACTGTATTTTTGAGACTTCTAAATCAGCTGCTGATTGCACCACCACCTTGGAAACGCTCCAAGGGCCTAAGCCCACCCTGGGCAGGCCATGGGTAGTGCTTCTGGCTTTGGTCACTGGATCCACGGGAAGGAGTCTTCTCTCAACCCTAAGAAAAACAAACAAGAAGCAACTAAGTGAAATTTTTCCCATTTTCATATTTGACATATAGCTAGCTTTATTAATTTTCTAGGGCTACTTAACAAAGAACCACAAATACTTGGATTAAAACAGTAAACATTTGCTCTTTCACATTTTTGAAGGAGTCGCCAGACCATGTTCCCTCTGAGACTCAGGGCAGAATCCTTCCTAGCCTCTTCC
Source organism: Mustela nivalis (assembly GCF_964662115.1). Taxonomy (NCBI): domain Eukaryota; kingdom Metazoa; phylum Chordata; class Mammalia; order Carnivora; family Mustelidae; genus Mustela; species Mustela nivalis. Next base: position 17,140,881 of record NC_139020.1, read on the forward strand.
TGACTTCTGGTGGGGCCACTGTGATTCGTAGCTACGTCTTCTAATCTCCGCCTCCATTGTCACATGGCGTGCTCTGTCTCTGCATCTGTCTTTGATTTGATCTTCCCTCTTCTTAGAAGATATCAGTCATACCGGCTTGGGCCCACCCTACATTAATTTGCTTATACCTGCAAAGCTCTTATTTCCATATAAGGTCACATTCACAGGTACAGGATTAGGATTCAACACAATTTTAGAGGTCACAATTCAACATACAAAACCATCCCCGTGTTTTGACTGAGGCATGTCCAGGGCAAAATGAGATTTATTTTTTAACAATGCTCAGGAGCATTTGTATTGTTTTTCAAAGAATTTTCATTCCAATTAACTAATTTTGTTCTCTCTAGAGTCCTCTGGGATACATGAGTCAATACAGTCATCCCACCTTTGACGACCAAGGAGCCTACAAGACATTGAACTATTTTTCGGACTATCAAGTTAAGAACAAATTAACTCTCTTTACCACACTCCCCTCCAAAAAACAAACAAACCAAACAAAAAACTTCAGAACAGCTCTATGTGTCAAATAACAGTGAAGTCATATTATGAATCTGGACTTATCGGAGTGATAGCTTGGGCAGTTTTGCTGAAAGAGGGAACAGATATGCACGGCTCACTTAAACTCTACCTTAACATTTGACTTCAGTTTCAGTATATACTTTCCTCAATGCTAAAATTCTAGTATGACATTTATATAGTTATGACATTTCATATAGGTCCTAGGCAAAGAAGGATGGTCTCATTTAACACTTATAGATAACAGATTATTTTGAAAATACATTGAGCTTAGTGTAAGAAATCAAGATTTGTACAAAAAATTGAAATGAAATATATGGTGCCTTCATCAAAAGGAAATACATTTTTTTGATCTACCATTTTAGTTAGTACTAAGATGTTGCAAAGCATCAACATAGTTCACTAAAACACATTAAATTAATCAATTCAAAATTGGAAGCACCTCATGTAGATGGCCCAATTATCCATGGAGACAAGACAGCCATAATTTCTTTTTAATTTAATCATCACTAAGGGAGGTTATATTTAACTCTGACTCTAAATTCCACAAAACAACATCAGAAAAAAGCTCAAATTGCCCAATAATTAATTATAACTGATGTAGTTAAAACAAATAATTAGTTTCCATCTGATTTATGAACAGTCAAAATCACTAGCTTGGAAGTCAATGACAGAGAAAATTAAAAAGGCAAGAGATAGGTATGCTGTTTTATTTTTAGAAAAATACACAAGCAGTCACTCAATTTCTAAAAGAAATCCATTTGTGTCTTGCCTACTGGCTGGACTGCAGTACAAGCCAAGTCCACCATTAACACTGACTTGTCCAAAGTCTAGGTAGGGGGCAGTATTGCCACAGTGACTAAGGGTGTGGCCTCGGAGTTAGAAGTTCAGCTCAACAATTTACTATTATGAGCAAGTCATTTTATCTTTCTAATCCTTTCCTTCCTCAACTATAAATTGGGAATGATAATAATAATAATAATAGCATCTAATTGTGACAGAGAAAATATTATGGGTTTTCCAAACAATTTCATTTTCTGTGACCTCACAGATAGGCTTCCCAGCTCCCTTCAGATCAAATGGTGCTCTTAACTAATTTTGGCCAACGGCATGTGAGCAGAAGAGGTAGATGCAGTCATTTCCAGTCTGAGCACCTGAATTCTTTACTGGCTGACCAGCTGCATGCAGATGACCCCATAGAGGAATTGGAAGCTCAGGGCAGGGGTGGTGGAGATGTTAGTTTGAAGAAACCCAGAATCATTAGATTCTGGAATCACCATTTGAGGAACAGGGATTGTAAAATAGGCAAGAAATAAAACTCTTTTTTTTTAAATCACTGAGATTTTGAAGTGCTTGGTTAAGGCAATTCACATATCCAAGTAATACCCCACCTCCTAAAGGTGTCATAAGATTGAAAGGTGCTAATTGAATTTAAATAAATAATTTTTTTAGAAAGATCAAAAGATTGAATAATGAGATGGTGACCATGGTGCTGAGCATCTAGTACATTTTCAATAATTGATGGATATTACTACTATTTAAAGGTCAAAGAAATGTATATGTCCTGTGAAACATTAGGGCCATGTAAATGGTTAAAATGTCCTGGGGAAAATATAGATAGTGGTTATATATACAGTCTATCCTAAAATGCTTAAAATTATATTACTTAATTTTGTAGGGTATCACTCTTTATCTCTTGACATAGTAGTTGATAGAGCATCAATATTCATTAAGGGTTGAATAAATGATAGTTTTAATGAATAAATTAATTTAACATAATCAAGGAAACTTCACTTTTTTAGTTGTACTGGACAGATACTACATACCCTACAGAGATTTTTGAAGACTCAAGAATGACAAAGATGCTTAACACTAAGAGGAAGAAGGAAACAAAGGTATTCAATCCATTCAATTAGATGGATCATGTGTTAGTTCTTACATGATATGGTGAATGCATGAGGGTTTGCGTGATTATTACCTACCTAACTTACCTATGCTTCCTTATATTCTGTTTTCAGAAAAACATAACATAATGAATGGCTTAGTAAAACAAAAATAATATTCAATATAGATGATTCTGATTATACAGAAGATTCAAAAGGATTTGTCATCAGAATTTATTAAAATGAACCATCGTAATGACTAAGTATCCAGATGAAAGACCTAGATATGAAAGTGCTTCTGATGCTCAAAAACCACAGAGGTAGCTTTCAGCTGTAATTGAGGGATTGACAGCTGTTAATAACTAAAAATAGAAAACATGTGAGAAGGACGAATTGCAGGCAAGGGATGCTGTATTGAATATGCTGACAAGAGAACCAGAGCTCCAGTCCCAGACCTGCCACAGGTCGTGGACTTGGGCGTAGATAATCTCTCCAAGGCTCCATTCTCTGTTGCATCAAATCATAGGATTAGATTAATTGGCTGATTTTGCAATGATTCATGGTCATTATTTGTTCAATATCATCATTATAAATATTGGTTTTCATTGTGTTATACATGTGGGAGAAACAATCAGTTAAAAGAGCTCCAGCTGATAGCATTCTAGATAAATCACCTTTTAACTGTGTCATTTTTTCTTAATACATAAATAGTTGCTCACCACAGAAGCCAAGTGATGTCAAATAATAAATTGAAAGAAAAATGGCAACTAGAATATTTTATTCATGTTTAATTGGCCATACACAGTTTGTACATACTCCAAACAAACAAATGCAAAATAGAGCATGTAGTCTAATGAAACTACATAGCCATAGAAGCAGTGTAGGAAAAAAAAAAAAAAATTGACCCAGCAAGAAAAAGATGATTTGAAGATGTATTTATGGCACACCTATCACTCCAGTTCCTAGGCAACGGGGTCTTGTTCAAACAGAAAGAAAGGTAGATAATTATAGACTATGGTATATTTGGTCTTCCATGCTTAAGGAAAGGTATCTGCAAGAAATAAAGGATACATGAATCCTAAAGAGTCATTTCATGCGCCTAATTTTAAGTGAAATCTCTTGACTGAATCACAGGACCTTTCATATAAGGTGTGAGGTGTCTACTGATGGCTTCTTCCCCTAGCCAGACGTGCTGCCCAGCCCCTCCCTCGCTATGCCCCTCTGCTCTGCATCAGTGTCCTCTGCCCTGCAGGGCTGTGCCTTAGCCACAGTTGCCAAATATTTTTAGGAGACCCTGTTGAGAAGAGGATTCGAGGAAATGCTTAAGGAAAATACAATTTCCTGGCAATTCATTGAAGTGAGGTTTTTTGTTTTTGTTTTTGTTTTTGTTTTTGTTTTTGTTTCCAATCCAGAAAAGCCCTTTATGGTCCAAGATAGCTCCAGATTTTGTCTGGTGTTCTTTTGCCTTTTATATGTATCGGTTTGCACAGTTCAGGAGAAGGACCCAAAGTGAAAGCAGAGCACACAGTTTAGCCAATGTGTAGACAAATCAGAGTTTGTCTCAAGTCTGTGAGAGAAATGCCAACCAAAAAAGGGACAAAACGGTGAGCTATTCTTGAACATGTTCAATTTCAAAACCAAGCTAATTATTGATCAACTTGAAAAATAAATTTAAGGATTTTGAAAAATAAACTTTAAGAATCCCTCTCTTTTCGCATTTGACACACATTCACAAATACTTACAAAGCATCTTGTCTGTGTCAGATGCTATTTGGGGCTCTGAGGAACTGATGGTGGACAGACCAGACATGTCATGAGTCTACATTCACAGAACTTCTAACCCGTGGAAGAAAGTGAAGAAAGATTCTAAACCAACGAACCCATAAGTGATTAACTAAATACAAATTGTGGTCACATCCGAGGAAGAAAAAAAAAAAATGCAGTTTCTCTCAAAGCCAGTAACAGGAGAGTGTGCTTTGGTCTGTGTGATCAGAGAAGTTCTGTGAGAAGGAGATTTAAACTGAAGCCTGAAAGATGAAACAACTTCAGCCAGAAGTCAGGGAGGAGAACAGCATTTTATGCAGAGGCAATAGCATGTACCAAGGCTCTGAAGCAAAGAAAGTCTTGTCATCTCCAGTAGAAGAAAAAAGACCACCAGGTTTACAGAGTATTGATTGAGGGGTAAGGAGAAGTGGGGAGTGTATGTGGTATAAACTGAAATTGAAATGTTGTTGACTGGGCATGCAACTCTTGTTAAGCAGTTCATATCTCATTCCAAGTACAGTGAAAAGCCAACATAGGGTTTCCATAAGCCAACGATATGGCCTATTTCACTGTGAAAAGAAGGGACTGGGGAGTTAAGAATTAAAGCAGGGATACAAGTTGGAAGACTCCATGGCAACAATCCAGGAGGAAATACTCTGTGTCATTCAAGGTCTAATGAGAAAAGCAGAATTCACTCAAGTTACCTTAAAATAAAGGAATTTAACACAAGGAATTTGTTTTGCTTATAATAGAATTGATGAGAAGCAAAACAGGAGATGACAGTGAGACACTCCATGGACAAACAATATCAAGAAACGACTACCATCCCAAGGCTGGTCAGTAGGAGGAGGTGATATTAGCAGAATCCAGGGCTGCATCATCAGGTGGAAGTAGGAACCACAGTGGACCAGTTTGGAAGGAGCTGAAGCAATTGGAAGGAGCTGAGGCAATTTCCAGGGATGGTGCCCAAGACAAGAGGCATGGTCTCCTACTGTTACTCACCCCAAAGTGTGTCCCATTGATAATGCTCAGCTGGAAGCCAGCTTACACTGGAGCCTGGGAAATTCAGACCACAGGAAGCAACCACTTTCAATGGAGAATAGAGCAATGGAAGGACAAACAGACCAAGAACCAGCACATTTGCTTTGAAGATAGAATCTAGAACAACTGTAAGATTAAGTGTACAGAGAAGTAGAAATTGAGTTAAGAAAGACCCTCTTGTCTCTGGCTTAAACAATAAGACAGATGGTGATAACACTGACTTACAAATGACAGAACGAGAACTAAGTTAAATGGCTAAAGGGTCCAACTTTTGATATGTCAAATTTGACAAACTGATGGAACATCTAAATGGAGAAGTCAAATAGGATTGAAAAGAGAAAACTGGTTAGAGAGAAGATAGTGATAGACATGAGTTCAGAACATTGATGCCTTTGTAGGAGGAGTAAATTGGGATTTGGAAAGTATAAAGATTTGTCTCTATTGAATTATTTTGCTTGGAGAGAGTATGTGTTATAGTAAGCATTGTGTATTGTGTAAGGCTGATGAGTCACAGACATGTACCCCAGAAAAAAATAATACATTACAGGTTAATAATAATAATAATAATAATAATAATCAGAGAATGTCATAAAGCAAGATGGTAGCCACACTTGTGGAGAGCATAGCTTAAGGTATACAGCTGTCAAATCACCATGTTGTACAACGAAAACTAATGCAACATTGTGTACCAACTGTACTTCGGTGAAGAAATAATTTTTAAAAAGGAAACAAATTTTTCAAAATATTGAGACTTTACAACATTAGGTGGGAAATCCATTATATTATCCTCTATATATTTCTTATTGCCTAACATATATAGGACTAGCAATGAAGAAAGACTAAAAGGGACAAAGGGGTAGAGACTGTGGGCACCAACAACCCTTAGACCATGTTTGGCTATAAAATAGTGGAGAATTTGCATCATGAAGATAGATTTGTTTGCTTTTAGCTGACTTTTGGTTTTTTAATATCAATGATACTGCAGGGTATTTCTCTGCTGAAGGAAACTATCTTCCAGAGAGAGGGATTTAAGAATGCCTGGCCAAGACATGATAAAGCAAGGGCTGTGGTCCTTGAGTATGTAAGAAGGGTTGGGACCCAGAGCACACATGGAGGAGTGAACTTTATAGGAGAGAAACTAAATTAATTAACCTGAGTAAGCTCCATAATAATTTCTTACATCTGTACAGATATCTTTGCAACTCGGGTTGAAAATAAAAGATTCAAAATCAGTGGTTTTAATACATAATAAGAAGATAAGCACAATTTTCTTATTCTAAAAGTAGATCTTATTTTAAGTGGTTTTCACTAGAACATAGAATTGAGGGAGTGTGTTTATGTCCTGATTTCTTTCTTTAATAAAACCGGTCTTAAGTAGATAACTTCATTATATTGTTGGTTTGGTTACCCTGAAGCCACAGACAGGAGTACTTAGAATTTCATTACTGTGAAATGTCAACGTACACAGGATAATAGAAAACGAGACCCCAAAGAAGATCTTAAGTAATTTTCTGCTTTGTTTCTTTCCCTCAGAAGAGGAGTAAAATCCATGTGTCTAACAATGTTAAAGCACAGTCTGACGTGTAAGGTGGTCAGCAGGATAGGATCATCCTGCCATGATTCTCTGCAAAACCCACTGGATGACTTTTCTCCCTGGAGATCCTTCAGTAATTGTCATACCACTGTTTATTAGGTAAAATTATATTCTCCCTCAGTAATCATAATTTTATTATCTTGCAAGTGAACCAATTCTCTAACTTCCTTTGCTCTCTTGTTGTCGAAAATCCCCTCATTTCACAGCTCATTTGCACCTTTGCAAGAAACAACCATGTTGAAATTGAACAGAAAAGGTAACTAAAATTGAATCTTTTTATATTGGAATCAGTTTTGCTACAGGTTAAATAGGTTGAGAAAGGTTTGTGTGGATGGAGTTTGAAGATCTTAGAAAGATACCCAGTAATGGATACCCATTACTGGATGGCTTACTCTCCATGTTCACTGGATACTGCGCATCCAGTAATGGACAAGGCCTGCTCCCCTCTCTCCCAGTATTAAAGGGGCATTTCAAAGCAACAGATGATAAAGGTCAACTAGCAGACGGAGAGTAGGCCCAGAAATTATACAACATTTCTTTCTTTTTTTTTTTCAGCATAACAGTATTCATTATTTTTGCCCACACCCAATGCTCCATGCAATACGTGCCCTCTCCAATACCTACCACCTGGTTCCCCCAACCTCCTACCCACCGCCGCTTCAAACCCCTCAGATTGTTTTTCAGAGTCCATAGTCATTCATGGTTCACCTCCCCTTCCAATTTCCCCCAATTTCCTTCTCCTCTCTAACTCCCCTTGTCCTCCATGCTATTTGTTATGCTCCACAAATAATAAGTGAAACCATATGATAATGACTCTCCCTGCTTGACTTATTTCACTCAACATAATCTCTTCCAGTCCTGTCCATGTTGCTACAAAAGTTGGGTATTCATCCTTTCTGATGGAGGCATAATACTCCATACTGTGTATGGGCCACATCTTCCTTATCCATTCGTCCATTGAAGGGCATCTTGGTTCTTTCCACAGTTTGGCGACCGTAGCCATTGCTGCTATAAACATTGGGGTACAGATGGCCCTTATTTTAACAACATCTGTATCTTTGGGGTAAATACCCAGTAGTGCAATTGCAGGGTCATAGAGAAGCTCTATTTTTAATTTCTTGAGGAATCTCCACACTGTTCTCCAAAGAGGCTGCACCTACTTGCATTCCCACCAACAGTGGAAGAGGGTTCCCCTTTCTCCACATTGCCTCCAACACATGTTGTTTCCTGTCTTGCTAATTTTGGCCATTCTAACTGGTGTAAGGTGATATCTCAATGTGGTTTTCATTTGAATCTCCCTGATGGCTAGTGATGATGAACATTTTTTCATGTGTCTGATAGCCATTTGTATGTCTTCATTGGAGAAGTGTCTGTTCATATCTTCTGCTCATTTTTTGATATGATTATCTGTTTTGTGTGTGTTGAGTTTGAAGAGTTCTTTATAGATCCTGGATATCAACCTTTTGTCTGTACTGTCATTTGCAGATATCTTCTCCCATCCCGTGGGAAAAAAGACAGTCTCTTCAATAAATGGTGCTGGGAAAACTGGACAGCTATATGTAGAAGAATGAAACTCAACCATTCTCTTACACTGTACACAATGATAAACTCAACATGGTTAAAAGACCTCAACATGAGACAGGAATCCATCAGAATCCTAGTGGAGAACATAGGTGGTAATCTTCAATATCAGCCACAGCAACTTCTTTCAAGATATGTCTCCAAAGGCAAAGGAAACAAAAGTGAAAATAAACTTTTGGGACTTCATCAAAATCAAAAGCTTCTGCACAGCAAAGGAAACAGTCAAGAAAACAACATTTCTATAATATCCATGTGTGGTAGGCAAAACAATGATCCTCCAAGAGGAAATTTGCAGATGTGAGTAAGGATCTTGAGATGGGAAGAGTAGCAGGAATTGTCTGGAGCCCATTGTAATGGCAGGGGTCAGTTGGGACAATAGTGAGACAAGAGAATCAAATTCAGAGGAGTTGTTAACACCAGTGATATGCAGGGCCATGGTCGAAAGAATAGGGGCAGATTCTTGGGGCTAGAGAAGGTAAGGAAAAAGTTTCCCCTCCTATATAGGAATACAGCCCAATGACCCATTTCAGACTTCTAACCTTCAGAACTGTAAGATAATATATTTGTATTGTTTGAAGCACCACATTTAAGTCATTTGTTATAGCAGCAGTGGGAAACTAATAGAACATAGACTAAGTTCTTAACACAATGCCGGTCACATAACATCATTTTCATTATTATTACCATTTACTATTTTTCTTATTTTACCTTGGGCTTGTTTGATGTATTTTGTTAACTTGCCATTTGTTAAATTCTAGATATTGTGTGTAAATAAACTTTCTATTCTATTGTTATCATCTTCAGTTATGAAATCTAAAAAACAAAAACAAAAATCCCAGGAAACTTTACCCTGTTTTAGAAATTATTAGAAACAGAAAAACTGTACTATTTTGAGGATTGCCATTATGTTGGAAATTGGTTTTTACCAACCAACTAAAAAAAATGCTGAAGTATTGTATCCATTGATATAGAAAGTTGGATTGCTAATTTTGTGCTGCATTTGGAAGCATAGAGGGTATTGTACTTCTCAGGGGCTGAGCTGGTGATATGCATATGAATTCCTCCTTCCTTTTCTCTGGACCCCTATTTGACCCTTGATGCTATAATGAATTTCTGTTTAAGTAGAAACTATCCCGGGGTTCCTTTCATAATTTTTTTTCTGAAGAATGCTAACTGATATCCCTATTGTAAAAATTGTAATATTGCCTTTTTAATTGCAACAGCCTATTCAGAACAGAATACCTATCTTTTCCATGGTATCTCTCTAACATTTTCAACTTGATGTAAATGCATGGAGAAAAACTGAAACCAGTCCCTTCAAAGAGAATTTCGCTTTGAAAATAGCCAGGTCATCTCTCAGATATGGTTTTTACAACCCATACTGTCCGTTTCCTGGTTAATTTAAGCCACGAGTTCTTCTGCTATCATGTCACATTGATTCTCCACCCACATCAGAAATTCCTGACTGTCCTACATGAACCTCTAGAAATAAAAACATGGGGCTTGGAAAATCCCTAAGAACCTTTTCTACCAATAATCAAATTTGTAGAGCAACATCTAGAACAATCAAAACAAATTTAACCCCAGTGGTGCAGAGATGAAAACTTTGTGTAGCTAAACGTTGCACATTATAATCTTTCAGATAGATTCCCAAGAAGAGACTGCAACTCTCTGAAGAATACAGTCTCAGCTGCACTTATCTATCAGACTCCTTTTTGCTCTCTACCTATATGTGTATACTGCTTATATTGAGAAAAGAAAACCTGCTTTCTGTGAATATAAAACAAGGCATGCAATAAAATATTCATAATGCCAAACTTGCAGGCTTCAATATGTGCACTTTCTAGAATACCAAATATAATGAAGACTCCGATTAGAACGGAGTGTGGTTCTTTTTTATCCATTCATATTTTACATTACCTGAGTGTGTGCATGCTATATATAGCTGCCCTTTCTTCATGTAACCTTCAGCTGTCTTGGATGAATTTTAAAACTCCCTTTGCAAATTCTTATAGCCTGTTAGTGTTAAATAAGTCCTCACTGACATTTACAAGTCATACCATTTACAAGAATGCACTGTGGTCTTCGTGTTTATTCCCCATTCATTGCAATAAACTGTGACGTTTAATGCTCTATTGATTATGGCTGCAGTAACAAGTGACACTTTTAATGAGCGATTTTCTTCTCTAGGCTTCATCCTGGATGCACGTTACATGGATATATTCTATGTTTAAAAAAATGTTGCCTTGCATATAATAATAAGCTTAAGCCACTTTTTGCAGTTTATGAAAAAGTGTAACAGTGCAAAGAATATTATTGATATGGAGATGTAAAATAGATTATTTTTCCAATGACATCAATTTTATGGTGGTTAAAACATTTCCTTCCTAGTATTGAAATCATTAAAAGTTTATCATTTTTTTACTTGGCAAATCCATAAGTCGAAAGTTGATATATACTCTCTATTTATATGCTGGGTATGTGAGCTGTGGGGGTGGATACTTTGTGTTCAGTTTTAAATAACTCCTTGCAGCAGGGAATGGAGGGGAAAAGAAACAGAAATATTTTAATGCTAATTTAGGAATTTGGAAATTGTATATGTGTCCTTTAATTATAAGTTTTTTATAGTTATTTTTTGCTAGAAGATTATGTCTTTATTTTCATGATAGAAGGGGAAAAGAGGCCCTTACACAAATAAAGGTCTTTTTGGCTTTTTGTGATCATGTTTAATTCAATTCAAAATTCCCAAAAAACAACTAAAGGCATATCTACATGCACAACTCAAGTACCCATGGTTGTCCAGTTATTCAAAAAGAAATTGAGTCAAATAATTCTTTTAAAATGTTTCCTCATTGGGTGCCTGGGTGGCTCAGTTGATTAAGCATCTGCCTACAGCTCAGGTCATGGTCCCAGGGTCCTGGGATCCAGTCCCTCGTCAGCTTCCTGCTCAGTGGGGAGCCTGCTTCTCCCTCTCCCTCTGCTTCTCCCTCTGTTTATCCTCCCTCTCAAATAAATTCATAAAATATTTTTAAAAAATAAAATAAAATAAAATGTTTCCTCAGTTTTCCTTTTTGACTGGATCATCATAAAAATAAAATCATAAATCATAAATAAATAAGTAAATAATCATAAATCATAAATAAAATCATCATAAAAATAAAAATCACTGATAGTCCTAAACTGAAAAGCAATTTAGATACACCTTTCTTGACCTCTGGAAACTCCCTTTGTTCCTCCAAATCCTTACTACCCTGCACCTTAGGCCTTAAATATTATCATTTTTTTTGTAATTTTTATTTTTCAAATAATTGTTCCCAGGAGAAAACGCAAGCACTACTGTGAAAGTTGCCAATAAGGCCTTGTCAGATATTTACTCTTCAGCTAATGATTCATTATTTCCTTTTCTAACTTGACAGCTTGCTGAGAGCAGCTCCCTGCAGACTAGGGCCTCTAGTCTGGAGAGCAGCAAGAAGCACATAGCACAAGAGCCCCATCCACGGGTGTCAAATAGTAGAGGACCATCAACATTGAGGGCTCGGAATAGCCAATAGATGTGGATATCTATAGCCAGCAGCCAGCAGCATATGGGTAAATACTTGACACAGTAAGAAAAAAATGAGGAAGATGATCATAGAAAGTGCTGAGGGTGGAGGTCGGTGTGAACGCACCCCATTGGCAGACACCCCATACTTCACAGTTAGTCCTTGTGCTAGTGCTAGAAACAGGAAAGCTGAGTGCCACAGGCTGAGAAATGAGTAAAGAGGAAAAAGTCACTGTGTCACAGGTATGAGACAATGACTATGCTGGAAGAAAACGTTTAAAACATTTAATGATGTGGTTAATCTGAATTGTTCTTGTTCTACCTTTTCCACCCAATACCTCTAAATCTTCCCAACAAATCCAAGCCGAGTTTATACTGCCCAGGGAACAACACCCTGACATCCTTGACTTGGAAGCTGCAAATAGCATACAGGAATATGCAAGTGTCCTTAGGACTCTTTTTGAGTGAATTATGATCCCAAATAAGCTAGGTTCTGACTTAGAATTCACTCAATTTTCCTATTCAAATGCAAAGTTCCTGTGTTGCTTATAAAAATGAAGAATGTGAAAGAGTTGCTTATAATATTTTTGAAGGAAAATTATTAATCAGTATATGTTCTTTGTCACCCTATGGCTCTCTGAGATGTATGAATATATTCATAGAATAGGTGTGCATGTGAATCTGACTCCAGAACAGATGGAATAATTACATTTTCAGAAATTAAAAGACATAATGGAAAATTAGTTCTGCTCTATACCTTATGAATGTCTGTCAAAACTATGTATTTCATCATTTCTTCAATCTGCTATAACTGAGCATTTGTTCAAACAAACACATACTGAATGCACAACGCACACCAGGAATTGTGTGGGTACTGTATACAACAGCAAGCCAGATACACAATCCTGACCACAAAGAGATTATAGTCCAATGGGACATAAACATGGTCAAGAACACAACATCAACTAGGCATGGTGCCTCACTTGATGAAAGCAAGCGAACCATAGGCTGAAAAAGTGAACAGAAATTAGCTAAGCAAGTCAACTGTACTTAATGACAAAGACGTTTGGGAAACCCACATCCCTTTAGAAGAAGACGTAAGAAGAAAAATTTCATCCAATGAGAGTTTTGGCTAAAAAATATTCCCATAAAATTTTCAGTTTTAATTTCTAGCCAGAAATCTCATATTATAGAGACAGATACGTAAAACATTCCATTATTTGAATTATGACCTCCTATTGCTTAGAAAGAGGTACTTTTGCTAGAAACATGAGTTCGTTCGAGAAATTCTTATTGAGGCCACACTTTTGGTCATGAATACAATGCCGAGGAGGAGAGATGACACCCAACTCTAGTGGATATTTGTCGGGTATTTTGACTACTAAACAACTGAATGTCTTTCTTTCTTTCTTTGAAGAATTCTCCAATTTTTTGAGTCTTTCTATGGCACACATTCTCCCCCTAGAAGTGCTGAGAATGTTCAGTGTGTTCCAGCCTCCCTTGCAGTTAGCTACAGGCCTCTAAGTTAAGCTCTGCCAACTAAAGCTAATAACATAAAAGAAAGAAGAGGCAGGTGACCTTTCTCCCTGGGAATGACGGCAGCAGCAGTGGATATACAATTGGACTTCATGCAGAAATAAAGACTGCTCAGTGGCTGCACTGTTAACAGTGGCATCCAGTGCCCAGTGGCAAATGGTGTCATTTCTCAGAAAAGTAGCAAAGTTTAAGGGGTCTTGAGCCTGGCTTTCCAACTCAATGATTGAATTTGGTGAGTGACTCCAAATCTTTGTAATAAATGCGTTTAGTTTTGTTTTTTATTTGCTTTTTTTCTGACCCAGTGGGTTTCTGTTGCTTCCAACAAAGAACCAGCTTTGGACAGATCAACTTCAGAGCCAACCAACCATCAGGAAGAGCAACAATAAAAGCAAAGAATGTCACAAGACCTAAAGGACTCAGCAGCTTTCAGCATGTGATTTCTCAAAAGCATGTCACTATAAAACTAAAACACTAAGGAAGATGGTTCATTTTGGCTTGAAGCTCACTCTATTAATTATTTGTATCTGTCTGCTCAGGCTGCAATAATAAAATGCCATAGATTGGGTGGCGTATACAGTAGACATTTATTTCTCACAGTTCTGGAGGCTGGGAAGTCCAAGATCAAGGTGCTGGCAGACTAGATTCCTGGCTTTGTGGCTTATAGACCAGCTGCCTTCTCATTGTGTCATCAAATGGCAGGAGGTATTTCTCTCTTTCTATTCTAATAAAGCCACTAATCCCATATGGAGAGCCCCGCGCTCATAACTTTATCTAATCCTGATCAGCTCCTAAAGGCTTCATATCCCCAAACAGCATCACATTAGAGATGAAGCTTCAACATATGAATTGTGGGGGGGGGCACAATTCAGTCCATAGCAATGATATATAGATAGATAGATAGATAGATAGATAGATAGATAGATATAGTCTTGAATGATGAATATGGCGTGTATTCATCAAGCTGCCTAATTCACTGTGGCCCTTTCTCCATCAGGAAGTCTTCAGGTTATTCCCTTCATGAAGAACAACAAAACAGCTCCCTGGATCTGCAGTTGACTCTAAATAGCATCTACCTTCGGCTCAGGTCATGATCCCAGGGTTCTGGAATCAAGTCCCACATCAGGCTCCTTGCTTGGTGGGGAGACTGCTTCTCCCTCTGCCTTCCACTCTCCCTGTTTGTGTGCTCTCTCTCACTCTCTCTGGCAAATATATAAATAAAATCTTTTAAAAATCAATCAATCAATCAATTAAATCTTCTTATTTTTACTAAATAATCCCTTTTTCCATATCAGCTATATATGCAGCAACCCCAATGCTGCATTCATCCACTGAAATTGAAAGCCATGACATTTCTCGCAACTGTCCATACAGCACTTCTTTTGTGACAACGCACTTGTATTGCTCGTGTGGCTCTCCTGAGGTTGTTCTCCCAGTTCTTTGGTGCAGGGAGTCTAGTTGACCAAGGGTCCCAGCTATTGTGAATCCATCACATGTTTGCACTTAACACTTCCCACCAGCGGCTCCCAGCCAATGACTGAGCACAACAGCTTTGCTGAGGAAGGCCCGTTTCTAGTAAACAAGAGATTCTTCTGATGATTTTGGTTCAAGGACTCTAGAATTCTATGTAGTCTAAGAGGCTTCCATACCACTTTCCTTTTCCTCTCTTCTCTCCTTCACTAGGGGGCAGACCTGCATTTGACTGGCTAGTTCTCCCAGCCTCTCCTTGTGGAGTCCCTGTCTTCCCCCAGTGGCCATTTCCTCTAGTACGTTCCTGGCGTCTGTAATCCTTTCTTGGTGTCTGCTTCTAGGAAGACCCCAACCTATATACCCTGTATCATAATACTGTTACTCAAGATGCTGGCCATGATCACCCACATATTTTAGTTAGACCAGAAAACCAACTAGGATTAAGTTGTTTCCCATTTCAAGTTGAATAGTCTGTGCCCCTGTTTGCCTGAAAGTGTTTGTCTGAAAATCCTATCTGTAAGCTCACCACTACACCTACCCACCCTACTCTTATAAACCAAAACAGAATAAAAGCCTGAAATATTTTAAGTCATCTTGTTTTAGGTGATCCTATTTTAAGTGAAATATATTTAAAGTGAAATATATTTACATCAGGTATCATTATCCTTGGTAGGCTGCTCCAGCTCTGAATGCTGTGCCTCTAGAATTGTGTCCTGAGCCCAAGCTCCTTCGCCAATGTCATTCTGATGGCAAGACATTATGCAAAAATGCATTATATCCCCCGGTCACTGCATGCATACTCTTGGCCTCTCCATTGTAGAGAACTAAGCTTCTGGCTTAATCTTGATTCCAAATCATTTTTCCAATAATGTTTAATCCCACCATTTCCTCAAGAAGCCTGGAACTCATCATTTTTCTTTCCAGAGTTTCCCTAAATCCATGGCTCTGCTTCCAAAAATATGAGGTCCTCAACCCTCAGAGTAACCCTCCAGATATAACTAACTGTCTATATGATCTTCTACTTGACCTTGTATTAAACACTGACCAAATAAAACAGTGGTCAGAGCTGCAACGTTGGAGATTAGTTTTAATTTGTCAGGCAGATCTACCTCTATCCAGTGGGTTAATCTATGCCATGAACTTGCTCAGCTCTAGTAAATAATGAAAATGTTAGGTCTTTCCCTTCCTTCTACCTACTTTGGCAATACCTCATGGACAAATTCCAAATATATAAAATAGGAAAATGGAGTAAAGAAGTCAACTTTCTCCCTATAAAATTTTTCTTCCTAAAATAAGTGGTAAATTCAGTATCAGACAGAACAAAATGTTTGAGACATAAACTCTGATAGTTCATAGAAGCAGATGACAAGAATATAAAGGAATACTACCTACAGTATTTTCATTCAAATAGCCTGAGAATAGACAAATTCATGGTAACAATTTTGGAATAAGCAGTTTCAGATTTCAAGTTCAATAAATGAACCACTAAAAATCTCTTTAGTACCAGTCTGGTTGTATGTTTGAACTGTGTAAGTCCCCAGAAATATAAAGCATGATGCTGCCTCCAAGGCACTTATAATCTCCTTGGGGAAAAAGAAGTCCAACACTAAGGAGAAATTGAAGAACAACAAAAGATAATTCAATCATGGCACACATTTAGTTTATAATAGGAAGCTTTCTGAATGCAATAGTGTTCTGAAAAGGCCCCATGGAGAAAAAAATTGAGATTGAATCTTGATGAGGTCAAGTTTGATGAGATGAACACAGGAGTGGGAGAGTCTATGCAGGGAACAGAGTATGGCTTCCAGTCACTGGCAACTACAAAAACTATGAGGACACTTGGACACTTCAAACTCAGAGCATCTGGCTGGTGGTGCCCACGGGCATCAAGGAGCTTCAGGTTTGCTCAGCACAAAATATTCAAGTGCTGCCCAAGAGGCAGTGGAAAGTTCTCCCGGGCACTAGTCCAGGGTCTGGACCCAGCTATGTGGAGGCAGAGTTCGCAGACACTGAAAGCTGGCTAACTAAACTCTCAGAAATCATCTCTTCTGGAACGTTCCTTCCTCCAAACATCTGTACCTTTATCTTGTCATCCTGCTTCCTCACAACTGTATTATGGATGGAGATTCTTAAAGTCCTTTGGTTCCAGATTGACCTCAGCCAGGGATCCTGCACTCCCTAGGCCATCTCATCTCACTGTTGTTTATCCCACACTCTGCCTTGATATGAGCAGTCAGCCGTAGCCAGGTGAACCCCAGTGACTATAGACAAACAATGCCAAGAACTCTGAATTATGATTTGGGGTTCTTTCATCAACTTATCTTTATAAACATAGAAAGAAAAGAACATTCTTAATTTTAAAAGCCAATTCAAATGCAAGTTCGAGTTAAGCATTGCCAGAACTTTATTACAGTCTTGAAATAACCAGAAACCAGGATCCTACTAAACTGGTGTTCTACCAAGAGTTATCTTGCTAGGTCATATATGATCTGAGTTGAGAAGAGGATAACAGAAAAGAAATGTCTTTATAATTGACTATTTACTCAATAATGGCACCCCCATTTTCCAGACAAGGAAATAGGTGTTCAGAAAGATAAAAGAATTTTCCTAAGTTCTGAAAGCCTACATATGGGAGACAATGTCATTGTGTTGATTTTGATTTTTAGCTTCCTAATAATGCGCCATTACACAAAATGCCTAGGCATGTTCAAAGCTTCTCCGCAGAGATCTTAAGTGTTTCCAGACAGCAGCCCTGAATGAAAGGCTTCCCAGAATGTGAACATTTTTCATAAATGTATTAAATAGAAGCTTCAAGGCATTATCCTCATATATATTTATGAGTAAGGATCTTATAAACCCAAATAGATCATGGGTCATTTTCTATAAAAATGTAGGTGAAGACGTATTGCAATATGACCACCTGTTTTCCCATCTTAGATACATTCCTGCAAAGCTGAGCATAAAGTGAAAACTTTTTATATCAAAGCATATCAAATTTTATATCAAAGCATCTTTCATATATGGGTTCGGAAAACCATATGACTAAAGGAAAAAGCCAATTTTTTTTTCTAAGACAAATCCATTAAGTTACAGGCTAGTTTACCAAAAAGTCAAATTCTAAATATCTTTATCAAACTTCTGCACTTATGGTATTATGTCAGAATACAGTAACCTCAAGTTTATAGAATATTAATCACTAAATCAAAGGGCACTCCTTCTTCCAAGGAAATATTTATCGGCTTTTACTCCTAAAGATTCTGCTCTTGACTCACATTCAAAGTGTTTGTTTGTTTTGTAGTTTTATGCTCCTTTGGCACATCCAGCCCCATTATCTCTCATCGGGTGTACTGCAATTAGCGTCTGGTTGATCTCCTTTATCAGAGGTGTATCCTGAGTATCTCCAGCTTCCTTCCTTCTAGTTCAATCTTCTCAATGCTACAGAGTCAATCCCTGCTTAAAATTTCATTGGTTACTATCAGTTTTCAGAAGTACACATTTCTTAGCTTGATACTGAAGTCCCTTCCTGATATGGTCCCAGCTTGGCTGTGCTAAGCTTCTTTCCATTTCCGAGCTCAGCATCTCCTTGCTTGCTTTCTTCCTTCCTTGGGCCACATGATCACACTCTAAGGATGCCTTTCCTTGTTTATCTGCTTCTCTAAATCCAACTTTTGAATTGAAATCCAGTATTTGGTGGCCAAAACTAACAAGACAGTAAACAACATGTGTTGGAGAGGATGTGGAGAAAGGGGAACCCTCTTACGCTGTTGGTGGGAATGCAAGTTGGTGCAGCCACTTTGGAGAACAGTGTGGAGATTCCTTAAGAAATCAAAAATAGAGCTTCCCTATGATCCTGCAATTGGACTACTGGCTATTTACCCCAAAGGTACAGATGTAGTGAAAAGAAGGGCCATCTGTAGCCCAATGTTTAGCAGCAATGGTCACAGTCGCCAAATTGTGGAAAGAACCAAGATGCCCTTCAATGACGAATGAATAAAGAAGATATGGTCCATATATACAATGCAGTATTATGCCTCCATCAGAAAGAATGAATACCCAACTTTTGTATCAACATGGACGATGGATGGAACTGGAGGAGATTATGCTGAGTGAAGTAAGTCAAGCAAAAAGAGTCAATTATCATATAGTTTCACTTACTTGTGAAGCATTAGGACTAACACAGAAAACACTGGAAGAATGGAGAGGAGAAGTGAGTTGGGAGAAATCGGAGGGGGAGAGAAACCATGAGAGATTGTGGACTCTGAGAAACAAACTGAGGGTTTTGGAGGGGAGGAGTTGAGTGAGCCTGGTGGTGGGTATTATGGAGGGCACGGATTGCATGGAGCATAAACAATGAATCCTGGAACATTGAAAAGAAATTTTTAAAAATAAATAAATAAATAAAATCCAGTATTCAGGAGTCCTGAATGGTGAATAATTGTATCTCAGACATCTATTCTCACTCCACTCTTTTTCAGCCTGGGCTGGAGCAGAAAGACCAGCGTCCACCCAACAACAGCCACAATAACAAAAATAATGAATGAAAAAGAGCTTCGCATCACTGAACTGTGGCAACCTCCAAGGAATGGACTAACAGTGGAAGGGAAGGGAGCACTTTTACTTTATATTGTATTTTTTCCTCCTCAAATTTAAAAATTTTTACAGCAATAACAAAAAAATGAATAAAATAAAATTCTAGAAAAATAAAATAAAACCCGGCATTTTGGTTTACTCCCCCAATTCAGCATGTGTTATGCCCATTAATTATAATTTATCTCACATACCTTTTCACACCATGAGATCTCTAGTTTCTTGAAGTCAGAGATGGAATGTGGTTGAGTTCTTGTGTTCTCAGCTCTTAACACTGGTCTGAAATGTGGTAGAAATTAAATGAAGGACTGTTTTGTGGATAAATAAATGAATGGAGTTAATGAACTGATATTAATCCAGATTCTCTTGTGAAAGATGACATGTCCTTATAAAACAGCCAATGGATTTCGAGAGGTGGAATCGATTTTTTGGTACAGCCCAATACGGCATATAATATTAGGGGGGAAAATAAAGCATTCCTTTCCTGTATTTCATTTTTAATTCACCATCCCACCATCTAATTTTTGAAGACAGCATACATCTCTATTGAATTAATAATGAATGAATACTTTTTCATTTTATAATTCAAAAATTTCAGAGCTGAAGATAAAATTCTTATGAGGATGGTCAGAGCTAATATTTACGACGTGCCTGACACTGTGCTCAGCATTTTATATGGATTTATCTCATTTACAACCCACCACACAATTTTATGCTAGACACTAGTCTTATTCCCATTCTACAGATGAAAAAAATAATGAGAGAGAAACAACAGACCCAGGAATTCAACAAAGGCAGTGTCATGCCAAATGCCCAATTCTGAACTATTGTTCTACCTTGTTCTCTGAGCAACAGTACATTGACTGGAAACATTTCTGACTCCTTTCTCTGGTTGCAGGATTTGCCTCTATAAATCCCCAGTTTCTGGTAGCCAATGTCAACCATAAAGATTATGCAATGGGTAGCCTTCTGCAACCAAAGTCTTACCAGCAAGTTTCTAGCTCACAGCCCAATTAAGTCAAGTTTAGTTATTCCTACATCTGTTACTTTTCATCCCTTAGCCCCAGATCTGAAAAAGAAAAGAAGAATTGTACCACACAGATAAAGTATTTCTTTACTCTACTGAGCAAATAAATTGGAATATAGCTTACTTGGTGGGTGGTGGGTGGGTGGATGGGTGTGTGTATAGAAAAAAAAATTCATTTTCAAGAGCAATTTTAGAAGCTCATTTTAATATGTTTGTAACAACAAATGAATGCTTTACTACAGCTCTCTTAGTAAAAGACTTCATTGGAAGAAGAGAGATTGGCAAGGCCAAGGAACACGAAGACAGTCTTTTGCCAAGTGAAGCATGTTGGTTCTTTTATCCTATAATTCAATTGCTCTCCTGGCTCAGCAAAATACTTGAGAAAGCTCTGAGACCCTTCGGTTAAGTGTATTTTATGAGTGTGGTCTAAAATGTGGTGAGCCGCATTGAAAAAAATCGAGTGATGCCATTCAATGACTTGCCTCAGTGATATACACTCACAGATATAAGGGATTCTGGAATAAACAATAAGATGATTCATTTCTATGAAACTTTTCACAGGACTGTTCTTTCCTGATTTGCTTAGCAAAGGAGAAGATTTTAGATTAATATGCTTGCCTTAAAAAGAATAATTTATAAGTCCCTATTTCATAGGTTAAAAGCATGGGTTACTGGGCAGAATACATGCAATTTCTGCTTAGAATGGCAATTTAGAGTTGATCTAATATAACTCTAAATATCATAAACAGTGGTTGCATGAGGAGGAACAAATTTGCCCATATCAGAAGGCTTTTAATTTGCCCTTAATTTTATAAGCATGACTATGATAGGAATATATGCCAAACTATGTGAGTGAAAATGTGAAATATTATGAATCATTAAATTATAGGCGATTAAACTATAACAATGAAAAGGAAAGCTTTTAGCAAGAACTCAAATGACTTCCAAGGATCATAAATAAAAGGGAGAAAAATATAAAAGAATTTTAATCACAAAGTTAAGGTTATATAAAATTACATTTTAAAAATTAGTATACTACTCCAATTTCTAAAATGTAATTTGGATTAACCCAAACAGATTTTGAACTAGCTTTCTAAATTTGGGTATCTTATGCGAGATAAAATGGTGTTGGATAGAATTTTTAAAAGTCCAATCATCTTTGAGGAAAGCAAGTTTAGTTTCCACAGAAGCATAACTAAGCTTTTAAGTTGTTGTTGTTTTTTGTGGGTTTTTTTTTTTTTTTTGCCCCAAACATATTAATTTACTGTGCATGCTATGGTAGCTTATCATGTTTAAGAAGCAAGATTATAATATTAAGTATGCCAGAAATATAATGTCTTCAGTAAGCTTTCTCATTCTTATATCAACAAATTCATGCAATATTAAAAAATTAGCTCATTAGCAAAACCATTTTAGCAAAGCATGCCAAAGAACATAACGCTCCACCAAGTGGATCTTTTATAGTTTCTTTTGCAAATTGTCACCACTGTATAATGGAACAAGTCATAGTGTTCTTGAATAAATGATATTTTTTAATCCCAATAGTAGAGCAAAAACTTCTGAATCTGAAAAATATCCCACTATGCTTTATCACAAAATTATTCAACTCCGACTGTGTCTCTGTTGAGAAATCCCATTAATTCTTCTCAAAAATAAGATTACCACTATTGAAAAGACATGTAGTATGAAGAGTTATACTACTACCTTAAATCTTTCTAAAAACTGTTTCTTTGATACCTAAAATGAAATTTTACTGGTTCATTAAGTCATTCATATCAACTGCAGGTTATGAAAGTGGCTCATTATTAGGAAGGTCGCAAGAAAGTGGTTTTTATTGAATACAGCATTGATGTGAGAACAAATAAACAGGGAATTGAATCTTTCTAAAAGAAAAAAGTGGGACACCTGGATGGCTCCTTTGGTTAAGCGTCCGACCCTTAGTTTCAGCTCAGGTCATGATCTCAGAGTCATGATCCTGTGTCCTGCTCAGCATTCAGTGTAGAGTTTGCTTGTCCCTCTCCCTCTGCTCACTCACAAAAAAATAAGTAAAAAAACAAAAGCAGCCCTATCCTAGAGGTAACTTAGAATCATCCAGAAGTTTTCAGAAGCTTTTAATGTTCCTGACCAGTCTTCTTACTTCATCACTGCTCATGGTGGTCCTAGTTCCTGGAATTAGCGGAGCCTATAAGAAAACGTCTAATATGATTCAAAAGACCTTAGTAGGTATTCTTGAATTCAGGATGTCCAGAAGAGCCTCTGGTACCATGATCTACTCTGTTCAAGCCTGACTTTAAACAAACAAAACGTTTTGACCATGTTATAAAGGAGTCCTGGTCAAAAGTTCTTCAATCTCCTCTCAAATATTTTTCTACACCCTCCCCATCCATTGGCAAAACTACTTCTATGTGCTCATAAACTAGAAAAACATACCTTTTTCCTGATACTCTACATTGTAGAACACTGTTAACTAATTAATTTTGGATACAGACATTTCCCACTCTGCTTTCATATGCAAATAATGCTTTGAAGATTTTGTATTGGCTAAATTTTGTTCATGAGCTAGGAAGATTAGATTCCTATCATTGAACAATGAGACAATGTAGATAGGAAAATTGCAGATATGATAGTCTAGAGCAATTTACTGAGAATAAAGTGAACTCAATGAATTTGATAAGATAGCCAAAGTGGTGAGCTCATACAGTCGTTGTTCATCTCGAAAGTATTCTAATTTCTAGTATTCCAAATTGTAGTGTTATTTTACTTTTATATTCAAGCAAGATAAAGCCATTGAGAATACATGCATACACACACTCACATACACACACACGGAGTCTACCTTATGAATAAAAAGGACAATGGAGGGGGAGAAAGAAAAGACCTTGCTTTAATTAGTTAAGAGCACAATCCCACTTATTAAATAGCTTGAAGGCTGCTTCAAAAAAAGGCGTGGGATATGGCCACAACACAAGGCTCCATTGGATTGCAAACCACACTCTTCTATCAAGGTGACACCCTGAGACCCAATTCTATTCTTTTGGATAGGGTATTTGGGAGAAACCCAGTTCAACCCTGACACAGTTTCAGATGAGCTATTATCATTATTTTTCTCCGGTCATGTTTTCTTTGATGGAGAACCTACAAACCTTGAAAATGTCCTGGAACCAAGATTGGGTAATGTGATTTTGGGGAGAATGGGCACCTGGCACCATTGACTTTTATTTTATTCACTGCACATGGCAAATCAGCTCTATTTCCATTTTTAAGGGTTTGAGTCTGAGGATTCCATTTTCTCTGCCCCTGTGTGTGAGTTTAAAAAGATGGAGATATACCCTCCCCCTCTTGTCCTTATTATTTTCACAAATATAAAAGCCACCTCACAGCTGGTTCAGATCTGACCTAGAAGACTCAAGCCATATGATCTCTTGTCGCTACAGGTAATAATTTTGTGCCATTTTAGACACTTAGGAGGCCATTTTATCTGTATGGGTACTTGCACATGGCTGGCTCCACATTCCAATCAGGCTGAATTCACTTCCAAGGTCAGGTTGGAGCCCCAGGACATGCCACTGGTTCATCACATCTAAGGACTACAAAGAAAGCAATTTAAATCCATTTGAGAAATCCTGTGTCAAATCCCACTTCATGGCCACCTCAATCCCACCCATCATGCCAGGATATTTGCCATACACACTAGCATATTAAGGCTTTTGGACATTTGGGCAAAGATTGCTAATCATCTTCCAGGTTCCATTGTTCCCCTTTCTCGCCAAAATATAGAATCCCCTATTCCCACCTAGCTTTTGTGAGTGCCTCTTACCCTCACTGCCCTGTCCATCAACTACTATTCCAAGCCTCCCCTGCACCCAGCACCCCTGCACCTGGTTGTGGTCATGTGACTGAAGCAGCCTGATTGGAGGTGTTGTGTGCACCTTCTGGATTACTTCTTTAGAAAGGAGGCTGTTTCTCTTGCCCTTCACTTACCCCAATTGTGAAGTCAGGGTGAAGGTAGCAGTTAAGCAGCTAATCTAGATTCAGTGATAAAATTCGGAAACTCTACCTGCTCTGTGTCTTCTGCCCATCTCTGGACCAAACATGAGAAAAACATACATTCATATCTTGTTTAAATCACTGTAGTTTTCTGCAGGTTAGCCTGCATTTTAAATAATATATCAAGCTGTGAAGAAAACTGTTTAACTATTAATAACCTAGTGCAACCAAAATTTATGATGATCAAGCTAAAAGTTCTAGTGAAAAACTAGTGCTCCAACAACATGGTGATTTAAGGACATGGAGAAAGTAACTCAATTGTATCTTAGAATTTGTATATTTTCAAATACATGCTAAGTTATCAACCAATTTTATTGGGTTTTCTAAAAAAGATTTTATTTATTTATTTGAGATAGAGCAAGGAAACACAAGCAGGGCCAGGGGAAAGGGTGGCATGCATAGGGAGAAGCAGGCTCCCCGATAAGCAGGGAGGCCGAGGCAGGGTTGATCCCAAGATCCTGGGATCATGACCTGAGGTGAAGGCAGATGCTCAACCGACTGAATCACCTAGGCACCCCAACCTATTTGATTGTTTATCCAGACCTAAACAGAAATTTTTATATTGTTTTGTTTTCCCTCATCTATTTTATTTTAATTGATAAACACACACACACACACATACACACACACAAATATGTAATTTATATAGAAAATGATATTAATGTTGATTATAAAGCATAACAAGATAATGAACACTCATGAGTATTTCATCCATGCTAATTACTAGATCCATTCTAATAACTTCCATATACTTAAGTATTCCTGATTTCCTAATACCTCCATCACCAGGCCAGAGGTACTCAGAATCCTACTGTTTAAGAAAATAAATCAAAAGTATGGTAGAGGAGCGCCTGAGTGGCTCTACCCCTTCCCTATGCCTGTCCTGTCTCTCTCTCAAATAAATAAATAAATAAATAAGATCTTTTAAAAAGTACATTAGATCACTTGTAAATCACACATAGACAGGGCGCCTGGGTGGCTCAGTGGATTAAAGCCTCTGCCTTCAGCTCAGGTCTTGATCCCAGAGTCCTGGGATCGAGCCCCCGCATCTGGCTCTCTGCTCAGCGGTGGGCCTGCATTCTCCTCTCTCTCTGCCTAGCTCTCTGCCCTCTTGTGATCTCTGTCTGCCAAATAAATAAGTAAAATCTTAAAAAAAAATAATCACACATAGACATTAACCATGATTCAGTGTCTGGGGCTAGTTCTAAACCTTCAAACATTCTCAGCCTTGTTCTGTAAAACACTATATGAATTCTGCCCTCACAGAGCTGCTTCAAAGTTTATATGAGATCAAGAAGGGGAAAGCCCACTGCTCAGAGCCTCACACGTAGTGGGCAAGCTGCACCTGACTGGAAAAGAAAAGAACTGCAGGAAACAGGAAGTAAGGTGGTAGAGGAGGGGTCAAGTCTTCCCAGCGCCGCCAGGGCAGAACAAATGTGGAGCAAATAACAGGGCTTTGGCTGGCATCTTTGCCTGTGAGAAAGTAGGAAACTGAGCTGTGTGTGACAGGGCTGGTGAAGATAGATTATCCTGCTCTGTGATTTTGGACTCTGCTATAATCTGATGTCATTACTGATGCATATAAAATGCTTAGAATGGTGCTGGGTATAGAGTCAGCATAATTCAAATGTTTGTTAAAACTGCTGCACTTGGGTAAGGATGTAGAAACGCTACCCTGCCATCCATACGAGTTGTTCCTTTCAATAAAGTTTATTAAAATATAGAGTTACTGCTCTATTTAGTTACACCAAGTCATTAGGATTTAAGCCTCTAGATTGTGCTTATGTTATAATAATTTACACTCTAGTGACTCTGTTTAAATAAAGGGATCAGGGTTTCTTATGTTTATCTAGTTTGGTGACACATCCCCAGTACCCATTAACATGTCTGTCATACAATGGGTACTCAACAATATTTATTAAGTAAATGTCTAAGACATCAAAATTTACCAGAAAGTTTCCCTATTAAAAGCATCCAAGTTGCTCTCTGGCTTTGGAATAACAAGGATACAAGTAGGCAAGAAGAAAGCATATTCCTAAATAAATTATTATGAGTCAGAAACTGTTAAGTTTGACTAATGGGTCTAAAACCTGGCTGCTGAAACAGAATTATCTGGAAATTTATAAATACAGATACCTGGGCACAACACAGGGGAATCTCAGTCAGTTGATCTATGTTTTTGTTTGTTTTCCTTAGTTAAAGTCAAATTTTATCTGCAAGTTAATAAGCTACTGTACAAATTAAATAATAAGAAATTGTTACAATTCAGTTGTGTAGACTTCTTCATGAATGAATAATACTCTGATGAATGAATATGCCATAATTTACGTTACATTTTATGTTCCCTGAACACTAAGGTTTCTTGTATTCTTTCTATCGCAATAACATATTTAAAATTTAATTAGAGGGGCACCTGGGTGGCTCAATGGATTAAAACCTCTGCTTTCAGCTCAGGTATGATCCCAGGATCCTGGGATCGAGCCCCACACTGGGCTCTCTGCTCAGCAGGGAGCCTGCTTCCTCCTCTCTCTCTGCCTGCCTCTCTGCCTACTTGTGATCTCTATCTGTCAAATAAATAAATACAATCTTTAAAAAGAATAAAAGTTAAAGGAAAAACAAGTGGGTACAATTGAAGAAGGTGTATTTGTTGACAAAGTTTTTTAAAGTATATTTTTTCCTAGAGTTTTCTCTGGTTTGCATTGCCTGAGGTTTTTTCCAAGCTTGTTTATAAAAATCCATCTTCTTATTGTAAATGATCCAAGCAATCGTCAAGATCTGGACCACATTTCCTCCAGCACAATACAATGGGAAGGATGTTACCAGAGTAAAGAGGTGAGTGAGGGCTGCCTGGGTGGCTCAGTCCGTTAAGCATCTGCCTTTGGCTCAGGTCATGATCCCAGAGTCCTGGGATCAAGCCCCTCATTGAGGGAGCCTGCTTCTACCTCTGTCTCTGCTGTTCCCCCTGCTTGTGCTCTTTCTCTCTCTCTCTCTCTCAAATAAATAAATAAATAAAATTAAAAAAAAAAACAGAGAAATGAGCAAAATGAGTTACTTCCATTTTGTAGGGGAAGTATCATTTAGCTCCTCTACAAACATATCATCAAACCCTGTTCTGGTTTTCTTCTCAAAATATCTCTAATTCTGTTGCTCTTTTCCGAAATAGCGTGGTTACCCAAATCTAGAACCTCAACCTCAGACTTGGAGTATTGAGGAGAACAATTATTTATAACAATCTTGATTGATCACTGGACTTTGAATTTCTACCCCAAACCAATTCATCCTGTTACTAATGTAAAATTTTCAAAAGAGCAAAATTATGACTATCATTCAAATATAAGATGAACCAGCATCAAAGTGAGAGAATAAATGACTCAGGGAATCAATGGTAAAAATAGTTCAAAGGAGAAGAGAATAGACATGCATGTATATATGTACATATATGTATAAGTATATGCCTACATATATATATATAAGTGCATATATATGTATGTAAAATCAGAGATGCTAAACTAAAGTTGCTAGTAGATGCAAAACTGATTAATATCTTACAAGACAATAAAATGTAGGTTCATCTTTGCTAGAGAGCTGAAATCAATTTTATCAAAATTCATTTGCTTCACCATCATATTTCTACAACCTAAGTTCTTCCCCTACTGAGTTGCAATACAGGTTAGTTGATAGTCAATATGTACAATCAAAGATGTGTATTCCTATAAACCAGATAATCCTACCATTTCACTGAAAAAAAGTGCCCAGTAATCACTTCTGTATTGGGTTACTTATAGTTCCTGTTTATTTCTCTTTCAGCTTTTAAAGTACAGTTTATGTCATGTCTCTCCGCCTGCATCTAAATTAGTCATCCCAGAATACACCCTCCACTCAATCCAGGTCAATTTTTGCCATTACATGCCTACTCTGTAAGTTTCTGTCTCCACTAACTCAAACTTGCTTCGAAGTAATTCAGCCAACCTGTGTGGTAGGTGCTCAGTGTACAACAGGAAGGGGATGTGTTTTCTACCATCATGGAGATTTACAGTCTAAAATGCTTGTCTCTTTTCTCTAAGAACATAACCACACTTCATCCTCCTATATTCAGAGAATTCCTCTCTTCCCCCAAGAAGCCTTCTCCAACTGCACCCACCAATACTAAGCCACACAATAACTCACTCTGCCACAGGTGGAATGTGTCATGTAGGCTCTGAATTCTTGATTGGTTTACAAAAACATTTAGGACAGGGATTCGGCTTTAGGCTTTTATTTTGAAGGACTTCTACGACATCTCCTGCTTTTTGGTTTAAAACTGAACTGTTCCTTCAGATGCAAGGATTATGTATAAGGACTCAAATGATTTTTTTTCCAGTCTCTTTTGCTATAAAACTTTTTTGATGTAGCTAATTGAGTTTATCCCAATTTGTGATTCAAGAAGCTTTGATTTCAGAGTGATAGCTGCCATGTAAATATAGATTAAAATGAGCATAAATATGCAGGTGCTGATCTATAAAAAAACATCTGTACTGTGAAGCTAATCACTTACAAAACATCAACGAAGAAACTTTCTGGAGGAAGAGGTAGGTAGGGCTGGTTACAATCTAAGTGTTTTAATACGAGACTGTTATTCTCCTAATTCCTTAATTTATTAAGAGCTTTCTACCACAGGGGCAATTTTACTCTCTTTTGTTAAAAATGATGGGTAACTGGGTGATGGACATTAAGGAGGGCACATGATTAATAAGCACTGGGTGTTATCTAAGACTGATGACCTCTACCTGATGATGACCTCTACCTCTGAAATTAATAATACATTATATATCAATTAATTGAATTTAAATTAAAGAATGAGTAGGTAAAAGTTACACACCTCTGTGAGGCTGTACATTTTAAAATGAAAGTAAGAGGAAAATATAGTTCCACAGAGTTAAAATATTAGCATAAAGCAATTTCAAGGCCTTGGTTATATTATTATGGGTCTCTACTTGTAACAGTCACCAAAAAATGCCTCATAAACCATATCCTCAATGGTTCAAATATTTTCAATGGAAATAAAAGCTAGGATCTGAATGCAAAGTTAAATGAGCATCTACCATTGCACTTTAATTTTGATAGTTGTATCATCTTGTTAATGACTCTTGAAAATGAACACAGTGCAAGCTTCCATAAGGAAGCTATTTTTTTAATTTAAAATCTTGTGCTCTATTGTGAAAGTTTCCTATGAGGCTTATGCATCCCATTACTCTCCAGTAGAAGCACAATACTAAGTTTAGGTAGAGTCAAATTGCTTGCCTCATCTGTTAAACGTAGATGATTTGTAATAAAATGACAATAAATTTACACTTAGGACTGAATGGATGAGATAATTACCTAATGACTCCATGAGGGTAAGGAAGAGCTTCATTTCCATCTGTCCTTAGTCACCTAAACTCGTTGACTAAACACAGTAAAGGCTGAGTCACAAAGGCAAACATAGAACATATACACAAAATGAATTTTTTTTAATTATCTTGCTTCCTTTCTGAACTCTTTTCCTGTTCCCCTCCTTGTCCTCATGGTGAGAACTGAAAATAAGTTCAGTCAGCAAACAATGCAATTTGAAGTAATGGAAACTACAGTTGTTTCATTTTCTACCATTTTTATTGTGAAATTCTAGAAATTCACACTAGCAACACTTTAACTCTTCCTATGAAAATGAAAGACCAATACATGGAGTAAGTTCTTTTTTTTTTTTTTAATGGAGTAAGTTCTTGAAATTAAAGTGAAATTACAGCTGCTAAAAACAATCCCTGAAACCAAAGATTTTATGACTGACTGACCCAGGTAAACAAAGCATTAGAAGATTCAGCACTAAGAAGAAAAATTAAAAGGCTACCCATTTTTTCTAAATACCAAAAATCAGAATGAAAATAACAGCATGGGCTTGGAAAAACATGTCAAGCTAGAAAAGTAATGAATATGATTTTAACAGACTTGATGAATAATTGTATTCGGGACCCAAAAGGGAAGCTATTATTATGGAATTCATTCCACATAAGGAGGAGCAATCATTTTGGAGTTTATGTTAAACTGTTTGTTTCCTGACACCATTTCAATGGGAAAAATGTCTTTTGTAACTGTTAAAATTTAATATTCGCTATATATGTTGCAGCCCATAAAGCAAAAGCATGGGTCTCTATGCTACCACAATCAATGTCCTTTCTAATGCATACATAAAATACAAATTAGCAACTTTGGTGCTCACTGATAATGTTCATATATTCCATGAATGTTTAGTTCTTTGTATGACTTCTTACCAGTTACATGCTTGACCAAAAGAAATCTAGTCTTTAATTGTCTCTCTTATCTACTGAATAGAATTGCAGAATTTGTGACCAGGAAACATCTTAAAAGCACCCAGATAATTCTGATGTGGGTGGTCTAAGATTATCTTTTAGGAAAAAGTGCTTTCAAGAATCACCACCTTGGGGCAGTTCTTCACAGGTCATAATCTCAGAGTTCTGGGATCAAGCCCCAAGCTCCCTGATGAGCAGGGAGCCGGCTTCTCCCTCTCCATCCGCCTGATGCACCCCCTGCTTGTGCTCGCTCTATCTCCCCCTCACTGTCAAATAAATAAATAAATCTTTAAAAAATAAATTAAGAATCACCACCTCGTGAATGCTAATATAGATCCTTTGGTGTAAACATGATGGCATTCATGTCTCAAGTATCCATGGTACGTGAAGGAAGAGACATGACATAGCTTATCCAAAAGAGTAGAAAACATAAGCATTGATCACTGACTTTCCAATATATAATTGACTTTTCTAACTTTACCTAATATAATTTAAAAGTGAAGCAATGTTCCTAGCCACATTCCAGGTAAGTTATGAGAAGATGGCCCAGTGATAAGCTGAATCATAGAGAAGAGATCAAACTGATGGTTCTTCACTACAAGTTGAAGTATGGTAGATCACTATAATATCATAAAATCTTGGAATAGAACTGTGGGTCCCATTATGCCAATGTTGAATGGTGACACACTGGAATTATCTGAAAAGTAAAGAGATTTAATATGACAGTGAAGGGAAAAACAAATGGTCTTACAATCAACTAACACCTCAGCCAGCTATAATGCTCAAACCATTCTCCAAACACAAGAATGCAGTGAAAAAGCACAAAAACATGGGCTGGACTTGGGCAAGAATTGTTTGGTGCATGTGAGTGTTTCGGAAGAACCACTGCTGGTCACAGTCCCACCTTGCTCTATCAGCAGAATTTCGACTTTTCAAAAATGACTCCAAGACCAGAAGCTTTTGTTTTCAGGGGAAAATATTCATCCTTTAATTTTCAGACAAGTGATTTCTTTCCATTTGAAATTCTTTAGGCCCCAAATAGACATTGCTAATGTACCTTTAAAAAAAGAAGTCAGAATTTTAAAGAAGTAGTGCATAAAACTGCAAGACCAGTTCATTAAATGTGCATCACTGGTGTTGCTTTTCAATCTTGGCCCTTTTCTCCCCTCATTGGGCACACACACTTTCATTAACATTCAGGGAATTGCATACATGCATTAAGGAAAAGAAAGTTCTTCCAGAGTAATGAGGCCAGAAGAGTATGACAACATCATCACTTCTCTTTCTTGCTTTGTACTTACATTTAATACCACTCTGCTATCTGCAGATAAGCCTTCTCAGTCTTCCTTTCTAAACACAGATATAGAAAGCCTCTCATTGTTATTTCATAACCACTGCTACTGTAATTTTACAGAAAGCTAAGCATACTGGAATGTGTGTTTTCATAACGAGAGGAATGATTTAAACGATTTCCTTTAACATCTGCTAACTTCCATGACTGGAAATTTGTTGAATTCTATGAATTTGCTAGGGGCTATTAAAGAACCAACAGAAGAGAGGTCCCTGCTGTGTCTGCACTTACAATTTAAGGAAATAAAGCAAATAATAAAATAAGCATAATAACATGCATTTGTATAGCTTTTAGGATTAACAAATTGTTTTCTATGCCTTATTTCAGTCAATGCACCAAACTACCTTAAAGGATGAGTAATATGACATTATTATTCCAATGCTATGTACAGGCTAGCTGAAATGTATAGTAGCTGTAAGTTACTCTGGGTCACAGGTCAAGGGAGTAACAGCTGGAACTATGTTTATGCTTTCTGATTCCTACACTAATGTTTTTTCCATGTGCCAAGTTAATGTGATTTTTTGATAGTTGATTGTACATTATTCTATAGGTGGAAATATTGGATTGCAGTCCCATTGAGAAGAACAATAAAAGACTTTCTTGTACTATTTGCATAGTTTTCTGACTATTGATGGAGCTGAGTTGAGCCTTCTCTGGGGAAAGGGACAGAGAGAAACAGAAAGACCTATTATGAACAGAATCTAAGGAAAGCAGAAGGAAATTGGGAAATTGAAAAGGAAGAACAAGCAAGGACTACATTCCCTTGAAAGAATATGAGATATTGTACGGAAGATAAAATCTTCCTACACCATGGAGGTGATTCTCCAAGAAATAAAGTCACACCAAATGGTTTAGAGAGGATGATGTTTTCCATTTCTAAATTGTAAGCCCAGACACTTTGGAGTTCTCTTCCCAGATGTGACTAGAAGTTAAAGCAAGGGGCGCCTGGGTGGCTCAGTGAGTTAAAGTCTCTGCCTTTGGCTCAGGTCATGATTCTGGGGTCTTGGGATTGAGCCCAGAATTGGGCTCTCTGTTCATCGGGGAGCCTGCTTCTTCCTCTCTCTCTGCCTGCCTCTCTGCCTACTTGTGATCTCTTTCTGTCAAATAAATAAATAAAATCTCAAAAAAAAAAAAAGTTAAAGGGAAAAGAAAAATCCATAGCTCAAAGTAAAAATTACAAAATCTTCTTTATATTTGAACCAAATCTAAAATGATCTGGGATAGGGGTACCTGGGTGGCTCAGTTGGTTAAGCATGTGCCTTCAGCTCTGGTTATGAGCTCAGCGTCCTGGAATCAAACCCTGAATGGTTGGGCTCTCTCTTCGGTGGAGAGCCTGCTTCTCCCTCTTCCTCTGCCCCTCCCACCATGGTCTCTTTCTCACTCTTGCTATCCAAATAAATAAATGAAATATGCCAAAAATAAATAAATAAATCAAATGACCTGGGATAGAAATTAGAAAATACAAGTGAACTACTGGGGAAAAAAATTGCTAAAGATCTGAACCGCAGTGAGAATATGGAGACGCTCTGAGCTAAGGAAGGAGGATGTCAATCAACAAGGATCCAAGGACTCTTCCTCCTAAAGTCTTAGCACTAGGATACACAGTACAATTTATCCCATGAGTCAGGAAAATGTGGGAAAGGAAGTAACAAGTTTAGACTAGTTTCCTTAAACTCTATGATTCTGAAGATGAGGGTTATAAATCGCTAAAGATAAAAACACACAGAAGGTAGTTGATTTCCATTAGTTAAACTAAGACACAGTCCAGAGTAATTCATCCAGCTTATATGTTGATGAATTTCTGCCTCTCTTGACTAGTCAGTATCAAGCAGGACACGACTGGCTGCCTTACATTAATGGATAAATTCCATTCTGCTGATGTTTGGTTAATGATTTACTGAAATATCTTTAGGTGCTTAAAACAGAAATAATGCCTACATTCTGAAGGGTGGATGGCTTATTTCTCAAAATGAGATAGGAGGCTTGTCTCACCTTTCTCAGGTTTTGCTCTTTCAATTCAAGCTCGTGACACAGGGGAAGAGATACTGAAATGAGTTTCATATTCTCTTAATTATGTTGGTCTTCAGGTCAGAAGTAGCCAATCAAGCTCATGTGCTGATTAAACTTCTAAAGCTGGTTACGCTCAAGTGGCTGACTTCTAAAATTAGTGAAGCAGAACCCTGGCTCATATTTTTTTCTTTTTATTTAATTTAATTGGATGTGTAATTTTATATTACACAAGGAAACAAGTTTTGAAACAGGTTATTTTTCGGCTTAATTTGGGGAAACCTTTCTGCTTCACCTTTCAGGTTATCAAGACAATCTTTAAACAATGTTTCCAATTACTTCAGATTCTTCCTAAACACAAAATGGACTAATTATTATAGTTCTGAAGATTGTAGTTTTATTTTGTGTCAAATCAACTTCTAGGCTCTGAATACTTCTCTTCAGCCTATGCAACAGAGAAAGTTCGAAAACATTTAAAATGGTTAATATAAATGAAGCAAAACAAATTTGAGTGTTTTCTTTAAGAGTTTCACATTCTTTTAATATAATATATGTGACGGTTTTAAAGAAAAAGTTCTCCTTCATGTAAATTAGATATCTGTGTAAATAATATTAATCCTTTTTTAGTTCCAGGGTCAGAAAGAAGATGATTTTTAAAAACATGATATCTGGGGCACCCGGGTGGCTCAGTCAGTTGAGCATCGGCCTTAGGCTCAGGTCATGATCCCAAGGTCCTGGGATGGAGCCCCACCTCCTCATCTGGCTTCCTGCTCAGTGGGAGGTCTTCTTCTCCCTCTCTCTGCCCCTCCCCCTACTCATGCTCTTTCTCTCAAATAATTTTTTTTTTAAAAAAACACACAGTATTTATGGCCAAGATTTCTTCCTATTTATGGCATGATCTAGGGATATCAAAATGATACTTTTACTGATTTTTTAATTCTATTTGCTATGGGAAGAGAAAACACTATTCTGACCTTTATAGTGATATGGTTTATGTTCACAGTTATTAAATCTCATTTCCTACTGAATCATGTATTTCTCTGCTCCATTTGCAATGCAAAGTGAAGTTTTCCCACTGCCTCATTAATTTAAATTATCAGTCAAATATGTTTATGAGAACTAAGTAAAGAAATATAATTTTCATCCTGACATGGGCTTCACTGGGCTTTTCTCCCCTAAGGGAGGATAAACTCAGCTTTATCTTCAATGTTGTAAAATATGAAGGTCTTGCAATTTAGGATTGAATGGTCCTCTACACTGCCATGCTCTCATTTGGTGGTTTTCAAAGTGCTTGAAACTGCTTTTGTTTATGCCACTTTTAATATGTAAGGGTAATAGAGTTGTCAGTGCCTTCTTTAAGCAGAAGCAGAAAAACTATATTCCTTAAGCAAAAAATAGAATATCTGCATAGCTGTATACTCACCCAGGTAATTCTCCAACAAAATGCTGTTCAGCGCCTGTGTGCCCCAAATAGTTCTTACCTTGACCATCCTGTGACTAGGGAGAATGATATTCCGTCATCTTCCGATCACCCAGCTGTGACAGTGTGAATGTGCTTATGACATTTGCTGGCAAACAGGAGTACTGAAACAGCAAAACAATGAAATCAGCAATAAGCGTATAGTAGGCAAGCTTCCTGGGCTGTGGGGTCTAATAAGTTCAAGTCCAAAGCAAATGTGCAGTCGTCATGAGGTCAGTAATTACTGAAAGTGTTTTCTAGATGGAGTAGGCAAGCTTCCTGGGCTGTGGGGTCTAATAAGTTCAAGTCCAAAGCAAATGTGCAGTCGTCATGAGGTCAGTAATTACTGAAAGTGTTTTCTAGATGGAGTCTGCTGGAAAGAAGGA
Source organism: Mustela nivalis (assembly GCF_964662115.1). Lineage (NCBI taxonomy): Eukaryota > Metazoa > Chordata > Mammalia > Carnivora > Mustelidae > Mustela > Mustela nivalis. The sequence continues at coordinate 17,177,030 of NC_139020.1, forward strand.
AGGAAGGAAGGAGGAAAGAAGAGAAGGAGGGGAGGGAAGAGGAAGAACGGGGAGAGGAAGGTATAATAATACAAGGAGGGTATAATAACTAAGACGTATATCACTTCCTTCTGCCCGCTAAGTGTTTTATATATTTTACCAGAATTACCCATGTATCAACTCTATGAGATGGCCCTATTATCTTTATTTTTCAGGTGGGAAAATGAGGAACAGAAAGTTTAAATAATTTTTCTAGCTAGTAAGTGGAGCTAGTAATAGAACCATTGTACTTAGTTAAAAAAAAAAATGTGTAATGCTAACCTTGTTCATCACAGGCACAGGGGAATACGATTTACTAAATATTTACTAAATGGGGTATTAGAAGTTTGATAAACTTAACCCCTTATGCTCTCCTCATTACTGTTTAAAAGAGTATAAAGTCCTTGGTGACCTAAAAAGTTATTGCATGTCAGAAAGAAAAATAGGGCTGAGGAGAAATGGATCAAAAAATTGACTGATAAAGGTGACAGACAAATTGATTACACAAACTATCAATGTTGCTGTAGTTTAACATTTATTCCTTCATTTGTGCAGAATGTCAATCTCTAAAGAAATTGACACCAGGGGCGCCTGGGTGGCTCAGTGGGTTAAGCCACTGCCTTCGGCTCAGGTCATGATCTCAGGGTCCTGGGATCGAGTCCCACATCGGGCTCTCTGCTCAGCAGGGAGCCTGCTTCCTCCTCTCTCTCTCTGCCTGCCTCTCTGCCTACTTGTGATCTCTCTCTGTCAAATAAATAAATAAAATCTTTAAAAAAAAAAAAAAAGTCTTTAAAAAAAAAAAAAAAAAAAAAAAAAAGAAATTGACACCAAAAGAAATAATTTTATACATACTCCCTTAATATTTTCAATATTATTTCACTTCATTGCATCAACAGTAAAGAAGTTAACTGACTTCAACTAGCAAAATCCTGAGCATGAAGAACTCTTTAATTGTTAAGCCACCTATATTTTTTGAGATTTCAAATAAAGATGAGTACATGAAAGCAAATACAGTAAATCTACACAGAAGAGTTAAATATCCTATGATTAATACATACTTACAAATGTTGGAGGATTGGGGCACCTGGGTGGCTCAGTGGGTTAAGCTTTTGCCTTTGACTCAGGTCATGATCTCAGGGCTCTCTGCTCAGCAGGGAAACTGCTTCCCTCTCTCTCTCTCTCTGCCTACCTCTCTGCCTACTGGTGATCTCTCTGTCAAATAAACAAATGAAATCTTTAAAAAAAAAATGTTGGAGGAATGTTAGGTGTTGTCTTTTTTTTTTTTAAGTATTTTTATTTATTTATTTTTGAGAGAGAAAGAGAGGACAAGTGGGGGTGTGGGGAGAAGCAGAGAGAGAAGCAGGCTCCCTGATGAACAGGGAGCCCGATGTGGGACGTGATCCCAGGGTCCTGAGATCACGTCCTGAACCAAAGGCAGACACTTAACCAACTGAGCAACCCAAGAGTGCACAAGTTTTTTTGTTATTGTTCAGGCTGCTATAACAAAGTACTTAAACTGGGTGACCTATAAACAGCAGAGATTTATTACTTGCATTTCTGGAAGCTGAAAATCAAAGATCAGGGTGACCTCATGCCTGGGTTCTGGTGAGAGCCCTCTTTTTAAAAAAAAATTTATTTTTTATTAACATATAATATATTATTAGCCCCAGGGGTACAGGTCTATGAATCGCCAGGTTTACACACTTCACAGCACATACCTTCCCCAATGTCCATAAACCAGCCACCCTTTCCCTACCCAACTCCCCCTGGCAACCATCAGTTCGTTTTGTGACATTAAGAGTCTCTGATGGTTTGTCTCCCTCCCGATCGCATCTTGTTACATTTTTCCTTCCCTACCCCCAAACCCCCCACTTTGCCTCTCAACTTCCTCATATCAGGGAGATCATATGATAATTGTCTTTCTCTGATTGACTAATTTCACTCAGCATAATACTCTCTAGTTCCATCCAAAACTAACACCAAGAAGGACATGATGTGCCCTAACACATAGGATAGAGCATGAATTCTGCTACCCAACTGCTTAGGTTCACATTCCAGCTGCACTGCTCACGAGCCGTCTTATCTTAAGCACATCACTAAACTTCCTTGTGCCTCACTGTCATCATCTATGAAATAACAATGACTCAAAAAAAATAAATAAATAACAATGACTCACATGTTGGTTTTAAAGGTTAAATGAGTTCACTTGTGCAAAATTTCTGTTTTATAGTCAGTGGTATATAAATATCAGCTGATATTTGTATTTATCTTATTAGTCAGAATCCAGCTGGGAGAAAAGAATACTGCTCTATATAGTTTAAACAATGGAGATTTAATATAAGAACATGTTCACAATGATGCTTAAAGGGGTGGAGGAGCAAAAAGAATGGGAATTGTTAGAGATTTAAAAAAAAAAAAAGACAGCCAGAAATCAGGAAATTGTTCAGGGTTTCTCCATTGCTGGGGCTGCTGGAATCTTGATCTGTCCTACTTTGAAATGCTTCTCTCTTCTTTTCTTCTAAATTTCCAGCAGCGCCTCCCACTGGCAAGCTTAAATATCTTAACAGGAGCACGACTAACCAGATAGAGAAATGTAGATTGCCGGCACCCAGCCCCACAGCCTAGAAGATGATTTGGTTCAAGTCCAGCCTGAACCCAATCCTATGAGGAGCTCTGGGGCATGAATGGCACAGACTTGTCCCTTTCTGAAGCAAAAAAGCTGGCATTTTTTGAATCTATTATATTTCCATCTTTCTTGGTTGTTACCCCCTAGGGAACAGTCTAAACTCTCAAATATTTCCCCGGTAGATTGGGTGGGCCTCTATCAACTTAAGACAATTCTCAGACAGGTGCAACTGTGGGCTGAGATTCACAAATAGGATGTGGGCGTACCAGATCCTTCAAGTAAAACCCATCTATTAGTGAGTGCCCTGTGCTAAAGTGGCTTTGGAAGATTTGGCCAAGAATTTACAAGGGGAAACAAACATGTATTAGGTAAGGGTGCCTGCTTACATCTATGAGCCCCTCAGTCTTGAAGTTTCAAAATCTCTAAAAAAGGTGTGTGGGGAATGGGGAGCCCCACCAAATTTTAAGAAAACTTTAAATATGGACATACCTACATTAAAATAAACATCTGTATATTAAAAATGGGTTGCTTGTAAAAAAACAGACAAAACTTTCATTAAAATAGTCTTTACAGATAATTAGCTGCTTTAAAGTTTTTCCTATCATTTCTGTTAGATTTTACCATTGATCTGTCACCAACCTCTTCATACCCAAAGAAGCTTAACATCAGACTCAACTTCAGCATTTAGTCTCATGACTTTGATGACCATGACTTTCATGACCATTCAAGACTAGTGTTCTGATGTTCAAAAGGAGGCACTCTTGAAGCTATTCTGATAACTCTACCTTCTTAAGAAAACTTCATCACATAACAGGATACAATACGTTTTACGTGATAGTGACTACCATGGGCATGATTCTGCATTAGAACTTTCTACAAGCTTTTGTTGGTGATGTTTTTCACTCTAATGTACTGTATTATGAAAGTTGGAATGCATGTTACACAGCATGCAGTCACTCTCTGTAGTGACATATAAGAACATTGAGGATTGTTGAAATGTAATGACTTTTCCAAAATATCAGGGCTAGTCAAGGGTGGAACAGGAACCAAACATAAGTTGACCAATGATGTAGTGTGGTAGTCTCTCTCTGCACCATATATATATACATTTGTGCTATTTAATACAGACTGAATTCTAACAAATCTATTGTCTATCTGGTCACTTATCGATCATCTGTCTATTTATACATCAGCTTGATTCAGAAATGATATAAGTTGGCTTACAAAAAAACAGACACAAAACAATGAGATTTTAAATATTTAATATATGAAGTGAAAGGAACCTAAATTTGGGAAACATAAGCTGAAACCCTGAGTGAGGATAATGGACGAATGTCTACAGCAGGAATTTTTCACTGGCTAAAGATGAGACATTAATTAGGGTCTGAGATTTCTACTCTGCAAACAAAGACACAGGGATCCCATGATCCTATCAGATAACTGGATCATTGGTTACAAAGGATCACAGACCACAAAATACTAATACGCCAATCATTTAAGCGAGCAGCCAATACTTTCTGACAATATCGACAAACCGTTGTCTTGAAGAAAATGGCACGTCTCCAAATAAATAAATTGCAAATAAAATCAGCTTGATGCTGTTGCTCTTTTCCTACCATGTGTTCTGTTAGCACATAAAAAAAAAAAGTACAACTTTTTTTTTCATTACAGCTTTGCAAAAATCATAAATAAATCTCTTATAACATTATTAGTTAAAAAACAGATGTAAGGGGCGCCTGGGTGGCTCAGTGGATTAAGCCGCTGCCTTCGGCTCAGGTCATGATCTCAGGGTCCTGGGATCGAGTCCCGCATCAGGCTCTCTGCTCAGCAGGGAGCCTGCTTCCCTCTCTCTCTCTCTCTGGCTGCCTCTCTGTCTACTTGTGATTTCTCTCTGTCAAATAAATAAATAAATAAATCTAAATTTAAAAAAAAAAAAAACAGATGTAATTAAACTCCTGGCTTACTATAATTATACCAGTATATTTAAGGATCGTTTTATGTAAATTCACAGCAGGTAGTAAGATTGCTTGTCCACAAGATCATTTTCCTACTGATGCTTGAAAGCCTCTCATTAAAAGGTGAAAAATCCATGGTACATGGAATGTCCTGAGGGTGTAAATGACATCAAAAGTCCTCAAGATGAGTGACTAAATCTGTGGTCATCGAACAGTCATCTAAAGATTATACACATTAGAAATTAGCTCAATTTATTCATTTAACCTCTACCTGGTTTCTTTAAACATTCTTTGAATACACTTTATTACACCTCCAAGAATAAGAAATTTGTACAATTACATCCATACCGTTACTAGGTCAAGCTTACTCATGTTATGTAGGATGGAAAGAAGTTCACCTAGTTATTTATTATGAAAATATCCTCCTTTATCTTTGATCTCTCAGAAACTCAACATTATCTTCCACCAAGAGATTGATCCAAATCAGCCATATTGTTATTTTTGTTTTGTATTAGCTGTGGTTTTCCATAGGATCCAGATTCATGTTTTTTTTAATATTGTTTATTATGTCTCATATTTTATTTCAATGGCCCTTTTGGTCAGGTAAGCAAATTTCCTGTCAAATAAATTCTTTCAAGAACTCATGAGATGGATTATTCCATTCAAGACATGTTGGAATTATAAATCATAAGCCAGAAAATCGAATTGCATTTTTGTATCAACTTTGAGGAGAATTTTTCATTTTACACAACAGATGAAAATAAAAAATTTCCATGTGGCCTCAGTCATCAATTGTCTTCCCAAGACTTCAATTGCCTTAATATTTTTAGTTCATTCTCATAATAGAACTTGTTTCTGCATAAATCAGTAGACATGGGAGTTTCATTGGGTTTGTTCATCCTCAGAAGTTTCTTTGCTGCATATCACATACTTAAAGTGAGAAAATGGGTCATCTGTTAAATATGCTTTGCCATTTTTGCGCCATTTCTCAGAAAATCATCAGTAAGCATAGTCTTCTCTTTCTTGAGAGACCAGGTCATTCTTTCTCCAACTATCAAATGAGCCCTTTCTTCCCTGTGGCATTGGGTACTACTGCTTAAGCTGCTCTGGAATCATCTTCCTTGAAAAAAAAAAAAAAAAAAAAAAGGTTTTACCTATTGCCTTACTTACACTGATACAGAACTTATAGTAATTCCTTTAAAGCATCATATTTTTCTTATTGTGTTCTTTATAATGCTTGTGATACTGCTTTGCTTTTTAAAAATGCCTTTTTTATATTCTTCTTGAATTATTTTTTTTTCTTTCTATCTATAGCAACTTGTCATCTTTACTAGTGGGTTAGAAGGAAAGGAGATGATACTTATACCTCTCACCTTGCACTCAAATGGTCCAGTCTGTTCTCAGAGCACCAGTGATTAGGAAATATTTTGGGTCCAGATGTCAAAAACACAGCATATAACTGCATGCTACTAAAATAGTTCTTTATGTTTCCATACCAACAACCAGGACTCAGGTAAACTATAGTCCTCTTTGCCTACCGTGTATATGTACACACACCCCCCCCACACACACATACACTTCTCATCTATTTATAAAACCCAGAAAATATTGCAAGTTTATCTGGCAAGCCATCTGTTTTTAACACTTATTTTACTGTGATTGCATAAATAGGAAGCATTTCCAGAAATCAAGCCATGAAGTTAGCCTTTTATCCCAATCTCTTTTCCAGTGGATCTCTGGTAATTATGAAAACTGTAAACAATGTCAACCTAGATCCTTTCTGCATCTTCTTCATTGTGGAATCCTTGCTTTTATAATAATATAATACAAGTCTACTAACTTGTAAATATGGGCTTTGCAGACACATACCCAAACTGTAAATGTAGTTCTTATATCAGCAAGTGTCTTGGTAAGAAAGAATCCACACTCAAACTGAGTCATTGAAGAGAGTTTAATAAAAGGCTCATTTAAAAGGTGCTGTCAAGGTTTAGGGAAACTTAATAAGGGATAGTATTGAATTTGAGGCCACTGAGAGGGGTGTTATCCCTAGATTAGTAGAAGTGGAAGGGGAAGAAGTAATGATTTGAATTTGAAAACGCAACACTATAGAAAAGGATTCCGGAGAGAATCTTTGGCCTCCAATAAAGGGAGATAACAAACACTCAGGGAAGGGTCTTGAGGAATATACAGCCTAATCTCACTCTCCCATCTGTGCTTCCCATTGGTTGAACCCAACCTGAAGCCAGAGGACAGGAGACCTATGGTCTAGATCAACACCCTGGGGCATGAGTAGGGTGGAAAGTGGAACTAGAGAGAGCAAATGGAAAATAGTCAACAGATAGGAGAGTGAACATGATATGATGAGAAGCCACTACCAGGCACAGCAAGACACATCTTCTAATCCAAAGCAGAAAATTTGAGCTCTAGAATGACATTCCAGAAGTGGGATGCTACAAGTAGCTCTTTAGGATTCAACTTGCACAATGTATCATCATATCCTTAAATCAATTGCTGAAATAATTTGTCTTGGTAACTCCTATATGGCCATATAGAGTTTCATGAATAGTAAACTCTCAGTAAACTATTATAAAGTCATTAAATAACTCTCCTCTTTTGTCCCTTACCACTGCTGGTAGCTTTTTATCATGGATGAGTTTTATCATGGATGAGAAGCAATGTTTCAAAGTTCCAAGTACAGTCACTATCTCCACATGCAATGATATGCCAGATTTGGACAAATAATATAGGATACTGTATTTTTAACCATTGTGATCAAGGCATAGTTTATCGCTGCACTGTCCAAGAGAAGTGAGGTCAGCAGCAAAGCACCTCTGTCAAATGAATTCATTTAGAAAAGCCTCACGGACTAGTTCACAGTCTTACTGTGAGGCTGCCTCACAGAGTTAAAATGATAGGGATGGAAATGTTCAGGAAATATTCAGAAACTCCCCCTCTCCTCAATTTCATTACGGGAAAAAAAAAAAATGTAGTGCCAGCCGAAGGCGAAATGGATTCAAGAACATCTTTTTCTACCCACAAAGATGAATTGCCTGTAATGACGGCCATTTGAAAATTGTGGCATCAAATTTTAAGCATCAATGTGGTATTTTAAAAAGCAGGTAAGTCCTGTTCTGATCAAAATGCTTGAGGTTCACTCGACTGCAGAATATATTGCATCCAAGAAAAGAGTTGTCTTACTTTTGTCTTCTCTAAAATTGGGTGAACTATGGGGGAAAAATCTGTATTAGGTAGTACAATGAAGGCTACACATAAGTATGCAGCTGTGTTAGGTTTTAGGCACAGAAGCAAACTCTTTATGTTCTAGGAGCTAATTAAGATAAAGATTTGCTTGGCATGCAATTTCGCTTCCTTAACATCTCTTATATTGAAGTCACTCTGACTTACAGAGCATCCTGCATTTTAGTCACTGACCCATAAAATACAAATGAAAGCTGGTAAAAGGATAACAACATGCATTCTGAATAACTCGCTAGGAAATGCCTCAAACTTGAAAGACATTTTAATAATAATTCACCAGCCAATTCCATTAGTCTTAAAGACTAGAGAAGCACAAAGAGAAAATTTGAATTACATAGCTCCACTTGCTATAATTTAAAGATATTTCCAGCTAAATTTAAACCTTTGGATGTGGTATCTTGCTGTTTTGTGGCTAGCAAAATGCAAGATCCTAATAGTAAAACCCAATTAACGATAAACTATATTGCTGTACTTCCCGCTCTGCTCCTAGTGAGTGTCATTCCGAGCTTAGCATTGTATTTTAAAAGCTTTCTTCATTTAAAGAAACATACCAAGCAAAGGTGATTTAAACTGGTCTTATGATATAATTATGACACCAGGTTTTAAAACTAAGGTGTTTTCCCTGTGCATCCACTTCAGCCTTTTGGGCAACATCTCCTGTAGTGTACACTTTTGTTCTACCTGGGTTATGACATAATAATGTTGGTATACTCTGTGAGTGAATCTATTTGTGTTTGACCACTTTTTCGTGTATCCTTTTTTTTTTCTTTCTCGTTTTCATTGCTTTTTGCATGTGTATTAATCTCCTGGGGCTGGCATAACAAAGTACCCCAAACTGGACAACTTAAACAATAGAAATTTATTGTCTCACAATAAATTCTGGAGGCTGGCAGTCCTCGATCGATTGAGGTGTCTGCAGAATGATCCTTCTGAAGGCTGTGAGGAAAAATCTGCATCCTTCCTCTCTCTGGACGTCTGGTGGTCTGCTGCCAGCCTGCCGTCCCTTGGTTTGTAGAGCCATCATCATCATCTTTGCCTTCATCCACACGTGGTGTCGTCCATGTGTGTCTGTGTCCAAACTTGTCATTTTTTAGAAAGACATCAGTAGAGGGGGCTCTCTAACTCTAGTATGACCTAATCTTAACTAATTACATCTACAAAGACCCTATTTCCAAAGAATGTCACATTCTTAGATCCTGGAGGTTAGTACTCTGAGGGTGGGGCGGGAGGGAGCGACAGCACACAATTCATCATATGACATCATGTAGGGTCATTAATTTCAGTCTTTCTCTGTATGTGCTTAAGTTCCTAGAGTTTCAATTACTTCCCTTTCAAGTTTTCTAATGAACTTCTAGACTTCACTGTCTATTCTGCTTTAAAGCTCATTTAATGAGTTATCTCTTGTTCTTTGTTCTGCATGTTCTTTGTTCTATATATTCTTTGTGTTATCTTCTGTTTCTATTCTCATTATGTTCATTTTCCTTTAAATGCTTGAACACATTGAGCACAATTACATGAGCTCATTTAGTGTCCTGTCTACTGATTCCATCACGTGTCCCATCTACATCTTTTTTTATTGCCTAATATTTCCTCCTGTTAGTCGGTTACATTTTCCTCCTTCTTTACATATCTTTGCATGTCCAATAACTTAAAATATGGTGAGTTTATGTTAATGACAACTAAATTTTGTAATCTTCTTTCCAAAAGTGTTAAAATTTGTTCTATCAAGTATTTAAGTTAATTGCATAGCAGCTTGGTTCGTTCAGAGCTTGGTTTTCAACTTTGTTACCATGAGTCCAGAGTAGCCATTATTCTAGGGCTTAGCCATACTACAAAGGAATGGCAGTACGGTCAACCTTGGGCCCCCCAGGTATTGAATGGTGACACCCTCTCTTTCTAGTTGAAACACAGTGTCTTCCAGCTCTTGGTGAGTTCTGAGTACTATTCTGAGTATGTCTGCCTGATTGTTCTTTTCCCAGTCTCATGACATTTCACCCTATACACAGGATTAATAATCATCAACTCAATCAATGGCATCCCTACATAGATTTCTAGAGCTTTTTCCACACAGTCCTCTCTTCCCTGGTACTCTTCCTTGGAACTTGCAGATACCTCATTTTTTTGAAACTGGACTCCATCCCCTCAAATCCAGGAGACCACCAAGCTCTCCTTATGATTCCACTCCCTGCTTCATGATCCAGAAAGAGCTTCCACACAGATTACCAGAGTGTTCCTCCACTCCCTTCCTCTGGTTCCCTTGTCTCATGGATCACGGTTCTGTGTTGTGTTTTTCTAATACCTAAAAACCACCACAAATGTCATCCAGTAGTCCAGTTGTTTATGGCAGAATCCAGTTACTCTTCCATGAGCATAGCAGAAGACTTAGTATGCAATTTTTTTTTAAAGATTTTATTTATTTATTTGACAGAGAGAGATCACAGGTAGGTAGAGAGGCTGGCAGAGAGAGAGAGAGAGAGAGAGGGAAGCAGGCTCCCTGCTGAGCAGAGAGCCCGATGTGGGACTTGATCCCAGGACCCTGAGATCATGACCTGAGCCGAAGGCAGCGGCTTAACCCACTGAGCCACCCAGGCGCCCCCTTAGTATGCAATTTGATAAATAATTTCTTTAATAGAATTTATTCTTTAATAAATTAGTGGGGCTTTTTGTACTATTTAATCAAAATCATGAAGATAGCCCCTTAAGTTTTCCTCTAATATCTTTATTGCTTAACTTGTAGCAATTGGATCTGCAATTCATCTGAAAAAATGTTTTTTTCTATACGGTGAGTTAGGGTCAAAATTGTTTTTTTTTTTTCCCCACATTTCAATATCCAAATAGCCTAGCCTATTTATTAAAAAGCATTCAAGTTTTATTAATGAACTGCTATGTTTGCTTTTACAAATAGTGTAACAATATATATGTGGGCCTATTTTGGTACTTGATTCAGTTCCACTGATCTATTTGTCTATTTTTTTTTTTTTAAGATTTTTTTTTTGGGCAGAGATAGATATCACAAGTAGGCAGAGAATCAGGCAAAGAGAGAGGGGGAAGCAGGCTCCCTGCCAAGTGGAGAGCCCGATGTGGGGCTCGATCCCAGGACCCTGAGATCATGACCCAAGCAGAAGGCAGTAGCTTAACCCATTGAGCCACCCAGGTGCCCCGGTTGTCTATTTTTGCATCACCACCACACTCTTGACTGCTATAGCTAGATGGATAGATATAGATAGATATATAATCTAGATGGATAGATTAAGTCTATCCATCTTAGATTAAGTCGTTAAGCTTTGTTTTTACAAGATTGCCTTGGCCATCCTTGGCTCTTTGAATTTCCTAATGCCCCTTGGTGAGGAGCACCTGGATGGTTCATTTGGTTAAATGTGTCTGACTCTGGATTTTGGCTCAAGTCATAATCTCAGAGTCATGAGGTCGGCTCAGTGCTGGGTGTGGAGACTGCTTGGGATTCTCTTTCCCTCTCTCTCTGCATCTCCTCTCTCTCTTTAAAATAAATAAAAATTAATAAATTTAACTTGGTCATTTCTTAAGTAAATTAATACATACATGCATAGATACACAAATTTTGATGTCATTTTTCATTCAATCATATTGGATCCAAGGTTAGTATGAGAATAATTTAAAATTTTACCATAGTGAGTCTTCTGAAACCTTATGAAACACCTTTCCATTTATATAAGTCTCATTCAATTTCTGTCAATTAGTTCTTAGAATTCAGTAAAGAGATTCTGCTCATCACTATTTAGATTTATTTCCATATATCCAATTGGTTTTGTTATTATTATAAGTAATATCTTTCTTGCAACTGTTATTATTAATTTGTTGCTGGTACATAAACATACAATTTTTTTGTTTTAATCATCAATATAGTGACATTGCTCAATTCACTATTAATTTAATAGTTTTTAAATTATTTTAGAACATCTATGCACATGATCATCTGATTTTACAAGTAATGACATCTTTATTTCCCCCTTAACTGTCCTTACACTTTTTTTTTCCTTGTTTTATTTTATTGACTAGGGGCCTAATTAAAATATTGACTAAAAGAGGGGCATCTTGTTCTTAATCTTGAGGGGATATTTTCATCTTAGTGTATAATTTTTCCTAGAGGTTATTTACTGATATTCTTTATTGCATAAAGAAAATTCCTACTTCTAATTTGTAAAAAAAAAAAAAAAAATTTGTTTTTTTTGTTTGTTTTATAATCATAAAGAAGTATTGAATTTAACCAAATTTTTTTTCTCTATCTACTAATATAATCATATGACCTTTACTTTTTATTCAATAGTGTAGCAAATTGTGTTGATTTTTTAAAATCTATATTTATCTCCCTGGAATAAACCTCACTCAGCCTGGTAGATAGAACTATCTAATATCTCTTAAAGTGTCTTCTCAGGCAAATTGATTATGAATACATGTTGGAGTTTTTCCTGAAATTTGCCCACAAAGGAAGGAGCTATGAACATGACAGTTGAGATAATTCCTCCCAGAGAGACATCTTATGGAGGAAAATGGAGGTATAATAGTCTTAGATAGTGTAAAATAGTCTTAGATAGGGTTCAACAGTTTAATATCTAGTTAAACATTGTAGACTCTCTGAGACTGGTTTAATGGCAGTAGGTCTACCTAAGGTTGTACAGTGTTAGAATTTTAGGAGGGCTTCTTAGGTTTATCAACGTCTATCACAGAATTGCTAGAATTGTTTCCGAAGGAACACCTAATCACATTAGACAATAAAAGTCCTGTAGGTTTTGGACAGCTCTTTTTAATGTAAGCAAAGGATCTGTTCAACTAAGAGGGTTATGACAAACTATGACACTGCTTAAGATTTCATCTAGTTGTAGAACAAGAGAATCAGTTCACAATGCAAGTTTAAAGGATAGTGGTGGGAAGAATAAAGATGCTGTTTGCATAAGTGACTCTTAATCTCACAAAACAAACTGAGGGTTGCTGGGGGGAGAGAGTTTGGGAGAAGGGGGTGGGATTATGGACATTGGGGAGGGTATGTGCTTTGGTGAGTGCTGTGAAGTGTGTAAACCTGGTGATTCACAGACCTGTACCCCTGGGGAAATTTAAAAAAAAAAAAAAAAAAAAAAGATGCTGTTTGTTGGTGTCCTATTGAGTCCAGCTGATCTCCAAACCGTGGCATTCACCACTGATTCATTATTCATATTTTTAGTTACTTCACATAAGGGATAATCATGTACGAATCACATATATAGCTGTTAAGATTTTCATCATAACATGGTTCACACAAAAAATAAGTAAGAAAGGTTGTTATGGGAAAAAAAAATACTCCAATGCTTATCACCAAAGAAATAATTACATAATTAGGATCCATTGGTAGAACAAAATAATTCTCAGAAACCATTCAAATGACTATTATAAAATATTTTAAGTAACACTGATATTAACCATACTTTGTTACTGCCTAAGTTCTTCTCTAGGATTTTGATGGATTACTGTCTCACATTGAGGTCTTTCATCCATTTTGAGTCTATCTTTGTTTACAGTGTAAGAGAATGGTTGAGTGTCATTCTTCTGTGTATAGATGTCTAATTTTCCCAGTACCATTTTTTGAAGAGACTGTCTTTTTTCCATTAAATATGCTTTCCTGCTTTGTTGAAGATTAGTTGACCATAGAGTTGATGGTCATACCTGGGCTCTCTATTCTGTTACATTGATCTATGTGTCATTTTGTGCCAGTACCATTCTGTCTTGATGATCACAGTTTTGTAACATAGCTTAAAATCAAGCACTGTGATGCCCCCAGCTTTGTTTTTCTTTTTCAACGTGTCCTTGGGATTCAGGGTTTTCTTTTGTAATTCCATACATGTTTTAAGATTGTTTGTTCCAGCACTTTGAAAAATGCCATTGGTATTTATTTTTTTATTTAAATTTTTTAAAAATGTCTTTTCAGTGTTCCAGAATTCATTGTTTATGCACCACATCCAGTGCTCCATACAATACGTGCCTTCCATAATACCGACCACCAGGCTTACCCAACTCCCCACCCCCCTCCCCTCCAAAACCCTCAGTTTGTTTCTCAGAGTCCACAGTCTCTCATAGTTTCCCTCACCCTCTGATTTCCTTCAAATTGCTTCCCCTCTCCATCCCCCAATGTCCTCCATATTAGTCCTTATGCTCCACAAGTAAATGAAACCATGTGATGATTGACTCTCTCTGCTTGACTTACTTTTACTCAGCATAATCTCTTCCAGTCCCATCCATGTTGATACAAAAGTTGGGTATTCATCCTTTCTGATGGAGGCATCATACTCCATTGTATATAAGGACCATATCTTCTTTATCCATTCATCTGTTGAAGGGCATCTTGGTTCTTTTCACAGTTTGGCAACTGTGGTCATTGCTGCTAGAACACTGGGGTACAGGTGGCCCTTCTTTTCACTACATCTGTATCTTTGGGATAAATAGCCAGTAGTGCAATTGCAGGGTCATAAGGAAGCTCTATTTTTCATTTCTTAAGGAATCTCCACACTGCAAGTGGCTTTGCACCAACTTGCATTCCCACCAACAGTGTAAGAAAGTTCCCCTTTTTCCATATCCTCTTCAACACATGTTGTTTACTGTCATGTTAATTTTGGTCATTTTAACTGGTATAAGGTGGTATCTCAATGTGGTTTTGATTTGAATCTCCCTGATGGCTAGTGATGATGAACATTTTTTCACATGTCTGTTAGCCATTTGTATGTCTTCTTTGGAGAAGTGTCTGTTCATTTTTTCTGCCCAATTTTTGATGTGATTATCTGTTTGTGTGTGTTGAGTTTGAGGAGTTCTTTATAGATCTTGGGTATCAGCCCTTTGTCTGTAGTGTCATTTGTGAATATCTTCTCCCATTCCATGAGTTGCCTCTTTGTTTTGTTGACTGCTGCCTTTGCTGTGCAAAAGCTTTTGATCTTGATTCTTCTGCCATTGGTATTTAGATCAGGATGACATTGAAAGTATAGATTGCTCTGGGCAGTAACCTCTTCAACATCAGCCACAACAACTTCTTTCAAGGCAGGTCTCCAAAGGCAAGGGAAACAAAAGCATAAATGAATTTTGGTACTTCAAGATAAAGAGCTTCTGTACAACAACTGAAACAGTAACAAAACAAAGAGGCAACCCACAGAATGCAAGAAGATATTTGCAATGACACTGCAGATAAAGGGTTGATATCCAAGATCTATAAAGAATTTCTCAAACTCAACATCCAAAAACAAATAATCAAGTCAAAAAATGGCCAGAAGGCATGAACAGACACTTCTCTAGAGAAGACATACAAATAGCTAACAGACACATGAAAAAATGTTCATCATCATTAGCCTTCAGGAAAATTCAAATCAAAACCACATTAAGATACTACTTAGTTATCATGGCCAAAATTGAAAGGCAAGAAACAACAAATTTTGGAGAGAGAGAACAGGGACCCCTTTTACACTGTTTTTGGGAATGCAAGTTGATACAGCCACTTTGGAAAACAGTGTGGAGGCTCCTCAGAAAATTAAAAACAGAGCTACCCTATGACCTAGCAACTACACCACTAGAAATTTAACCCAAAGACACAGATGTAGTGAAAAGAAGGGCTATATGCACTCCAATGTTTATAGCAGCGATGTCCAGAATAACCAAACTGTGAAAGAGCTGAGATGCCCTTCAACAGACGAATGGATAAAGAAGATGTGGTCCATATATACAATGGAATATTACTCAGCCATCAGAAAGAATGAATACAATAAATAAATAAATAATTTGTAATTAGTCTTAAAAAAAATAATGAATACCCAAATTTTGCATCAACGTGGATAGAACTGTAGGAGATTATGCTAAATGAACTAAGTCAAGCAGAGAAAGTCAATTATCATATGGTTTCACTTATTTGTGGAACATAAGGAATAGTATGGAGGGCATTAGGAGAAGGAAGGGAAAAGTGAAGGGTGAGAGTAATCAGAGGGGGAAACAAGCCATGAGAAACTATGGACTATGAGAAACAAACTGAGGGGTTTTTTGGGGGATGGGTTAGCCCAGTGATGGGTATTAAGGAGGGCACATATTGCATGGAGCACTGGGTATTATACACAAATAATCAATCATGGAACAGTATATCAAAAACTAATGATGTACTGTATGGTGACTAATATAACATAATTAAAATTTTTTTAAAACATTCATTGTTAAATGAATAATAAAAAAAGCAGGTCCTGCTACAGTATATTCTCATTAAAAATAATATATGTACAAATAATAAACAGGTATCTCATATATAGTGATGGAGAAGGGCTATGTTAAATTATTTCTGATGTGATAGAAATTTTCTCATTTTGATTTTTAATATCTTCCTTTTTTAGGGTTTTCTTTTATAATAAGAAAAAATAAATCTTGTAATAATGTATTTCATTGTATTTAGACACAAATACAACCTCCCCACATATAATCTTTAAAAATCCTCAATAAAGTCTCTAAAACCCCTTTAAAAAGAACTTTCCCTTCCCTGTGAAGCAATTCTTTATACTGATTGTATAATAAAAGGACAAAAGAGATACCTCATTTAACTTTTGTCTTATTTCCAAAACTGCCTTCTTAAGAATACAGAATTAGTGTGTTTTTATTCTGAGTATGTCTGCCACAAGTATAACACACTATTTCACCATAGCCTCTGGCATCCTTTGTACACTTCAGCTGTCAAGTAATCCACCAAAAGCAATTTTTCCAGTTCTCCTGGAGATCTTGGAATTATAATCCCTGGCTATTTTCCCCACAATACTTTGTTACCCTATTAAGCATTAGAATTTGCCAGTACAAAAGGGACAGGCATAAGATGCAGTGAACCTAAGTGTCATCTAATCAATGATGGTGACAGTTGCGAAAGCAGGTTACTAATGAGTAGGCAAGCGCTTGAGTGAGTCAATCTGATTCCCACTATATGTTTGAAGAATGTGGCGCCAAATCACAGTAGCCAGCTGCCCATCTGCAGGCCACAGTTTTTACAGAAGCCAGCAATGAGTACAGGGTCCTGGATATCACCAACTTCTTTCATTTGGGCAGGATTCTGATTGGAAAAATTATTGCTGAAGTGTTTCAAATCCAGTGTGTACCCTATGGGTTCTTAATACCATCTAATGTCTCAGTGCATATAATGTCTCAGAGATAATGGACAAACCAGAAAAAAAGAGTAGATATCATTTCCATATGCAAGGTTAGTTCGGTTTCCAATTCCCAGCGTATGTCTTTTGGTCATAAGTGACATATTAAATTTTGTGGCAATACATCTCCTGATTGTTAGTCATTATTGTTTACAATAAAATTAATTAACATAAAAATTTTCTTTCCAGATATTCCATAATACTTCAATACCACATACAAATACTTGCCACCAAATGGCAAAATATTTATTGAGAGTATTGATTAAACCACAAATATCCAGTTCTCTATAAGAATGCATTATTCTAGACAAGTTAATTATCCAAATGATTGGGATATCACCCTTTTTGAAATGAATTTTTCTTTGATACCTTTTAAAAGTGATAATGTATTTCTCAAACTCAATGCCCAAAAAATAAATAATCCTGTTAAGAAATGGGCTGAAGACATGAAGAGACATTTTCCCAAAGAAGACATACAGCGAGCTAACAGACACATGAAAAGATATTCAACATCATTCATCATCAGGGAAATATGAATCAAAACCACAGTGAGATTCCAACTCACACTTATCAGAATGGCTAAAATTAACAACACAGCAAACAGCAGGTATTGGCGAGGATGTGGAGAAAGGGAAACACTCTTACACTATCAGTGGGGATGCAAACTGGTGCCGCCACTCTGGAAAATAGTGTGGAGATTCCTCAAAACTTTAAAAATGGAACCACCTTATCACCCAGCAATTGTATTAATAGATATTTATCCAAAGGATACAAAAACACTAATTTGAAGGGGCACATGCACCCCGATGTTTATAGCAGCATTGTCAACAATAGCCAAATTATGGAAAAAGCCCAAATGTCCACTGACAAATGAATGGATAAACAAGAGGTGATTTGTATAGAAATGGAATATTACTCAACCATAAAAAAAGAATGAAATCTTGTCATTTGTGACGATGTGGCTAGAGCTAGAGTATGTTGTGCTAAGTGAAATAAGTCAGTGAGAGAAAGACAAATACTATACTATTTCACTCATATATGGGATTTAAGAAACAAAGCAGATGGGCATAGAGAAAAGAGAAAAAAGAGAGGGGAGGGATGTAAACCAGACTCTTATCTATAGAGAGCAAACTTAGGGTTGATGGAAGGAGGTGCGCAGGGGATGAGCTAACTGGGTGATGGGTATTAAAAAAGGGCACTTGTTGTGATGAGAACTATGTGTTAATAGAAGAAATGAATCACTGAATTCTACACCTGAAACCAACTCTACCGTATATGTTAACTAACTAGAATTTAAATAAAGACTCAAAATAAAAAACAAAAATAAAAAACAGAAATGATCATGTATTTCTCTGGCTTTTTAAGCCATTATACAAAATATAATGTTAACATTATTACTCAGTAACCCCAACCTTTGTGGTAACCTGTAGATGCAGAAATTGAGGTCACTGGATAGAATACATTATTCTTCTAGATGCCTGCTTTATTGGAAAAAATATGATTTCATTGTTCTTATTTATTATTTTTACCTTTCTTTTAAATAATTTCCATAGCACAGATAGTAATCTGCATATACACACAAAAAAATAGAAAATTATCTTCACGGCTAGTGCCAATAATAATCTTTGTAGCATTACGATATTTGTAATATGATTTATAAAATATTTATCATTGACACAATATACTGTAGCTTCTTAATTTGATCTCCTTTGCTTTCTCATTGTACTGCAGTTTTGGATAGGGTATATGAAGGGCACTTAATTTTTAATATTTCTGAATTGTTATTTAGTGAGTGGCTGATATTTTTTTCATCTAAAACATAGTATATTGTCACATATTTTTTTCAAGTTTAACTTATGTTTAGCTTTTAACAGATATCTAGATGGTAGCAAAGTCCTTGAATGTAACAAGACAAAAATATTCATGTTCTCTTTAGACAATACAAGACTAACTTGTTTCCAGTCAATATTTCCACTGACAACAATTAGAAAAACTAAAGGAGACTTAGATATAAACAAATATACTTGAAGACATTAGAAAGCTACTAACCCACTAAAGATTTGTGGGGTTCAGAGTAGGTCAGGAGGAGTGAGCCTAATATTCAGTGTGCCTTTGCCCCATGAGCCTAATGAAGAAGAATCCTGGTAAACCTCCAACGGTTTCAGCTAAAACACCAAAGGACTATAGCCCAAGAATATGGATACCAGAAACAGACTAGCACTTACAAGGATGGAAGCCCAGATTCTAACCATTCAACCCCTAATTAAATTGATGACAGTAATCAGCCAATAGCTCAAGAGCCTACCAATAGCAAAATTAAATCTACTCTAGAGGAAGACAATCATTCAGAGACACAAATTATGTTTACATTGTTTATATATACTATACATACTATATCTGGAATCAATCAAAAGTAACTAGGTTTACAAGGAGACAAAATATTTCAGAAAAGAAAAAGCAGAATCAGAATCATAAGAGAAATATTCTTTAAAAATGAAGGTAAGGGGGGCGCCTGGGTGGCTCAGTGGATTAAGCCGCTGCCTTCGGCTCAGGTCATGATCTCAGGGTCCTGGGATCAGGTCCCGCATCGGGCTCTCTGCTCGGCAGGGAGCTTGCTTCCCTCTCTCTCTCTCTCTGGCTGCCTCTCTGTCTACTTGTGATTTCTCTCTGTCAAATAAATAAAATCTTTAAAAAAAAAAAAATGAAGGTAAGGGACTTTGCCTGCTTTTTATGACGGAGTAATATTGCATATACAAAAAATCCAATATAATATGCAGCTAATATGTCAGAATTAATAAAGGAATAGTGAGATCATTGTATATAATGTCAGTATACAAAAAAGTATCTATACTCTTATCTATCAGCAACAAGCAATTAGAAAAAGGAACTCTTAAAATATATTACTAATGATAGCATCAAAACTACAATTATGCAGGAATAATTCTTTTTAAAGTGTGTAAGAACTCTACAAAAGCTATGAAGCATTATAACAAAATCAAAGGGGATCTAAGCAAACAGAGGGACATACCACATTCATGGAATGAAAGACTAAATATTTTTAAAATGCAGTTATAACCAAATGGCTTATCATTAAAAAAAATCCCAATCAAAATCATAACAGATAAATTTTTGGAAAATGACAAGGTAATTTTAAAAGGTGTATGGAACTGAAAAGGACTAAAACTATCCAAGTAAATCTTGAAAGAACAACAACAACTAAAAAACACCAAATCTGGAGACATTTATTCTCCCAGTTAAAATTTTTTTTTAAATCTCTAGTAATGACACATGAGATATTGCCACAATGAGATATAAATTAACTAGTAAATCAGAATAAAAGATCTAGAAACAGACCCACACATACATGGACACTTGGATATGACAAACACAGCATTAAAGAGCTCTGGGGAAAAATACTCTCTTTTCAATGAATTGTGTTAGATCAATAGTGCATCTTCATGGAAAGAAATAATCCTTTCTACCACACTGCATGTAAAAACTAATACCAGGTGGATTATAGATTCAAGTAAAAAAGGTGAAAAAATAAAGTTTCAGATTAAAACATAGAAGAATTTTTTTCTTGACCTTGGGCTAGCAAAGATTTCTTTTCAAGTTAGCATGAACCATTACAGTTTAATTAAAATGGACTACAGTAAAAGAGGGACATATGGTAACCAAAAGACATCATTAATAGAGTGAACGTACAAATGGCAGAAAGGCAAAAAGTCATTTCTAATGTCTATAACTAACAAAGGGCTTGTGTCTGGGATAATTTCTTTAAAACTTTAAAAATCAATGAGAGAAAGATGGAGAATACAATAGAAAATAAATGAGCAAAAGATTAGAAAAGAGTCTTTTCAAATGATCTAGCGACATACAAAAAGTTTCTTGGCCTTGTAAATAATGAGGAAATGAATATTAAGTACATGCTTGCTCACCACAATTAAAAAGACTAGCAATATAGAGTTGGCTAGAATGTAAAGTGATGGCAGTCATCATATCCTGCTAAGGAAAATGAAAATTTATATAACCACTTTGGAAAGCTGGTAGTAGCTACTAACGTTAAACAAATGGGCCTTATGACCAGCAGTTATACAGCTCAGTATATAACCAACCAACCACTTACAGATAGACCTGTGCAAGAACGTTCATCATAGCACTGACAAAGCTCCCATTTTCATTCCCACAGATTTTTGCAGCACTATTTGCTGCAAACAATTTGCCAAATTCAAAACAAGGCAAATGTTCATCAATCCAAATGTCTATGATTTTTGGTATATTCATGAAAAGGAATGCCATCCACTAATGAAAAAATAAATGAATGACTGCAACATTCGTCAACAAAGGAGAAACTCACAAACATAATGTAGAATAAAAGAAGCCAAGCACAAAATGAAACAGAATATGAGTTCACTTTTACACAATTATAAAACAAGCAACATTAAATTGCGGTATGAGAAGTAAGGATAGTAGGCATCCTCTGGCTGGGGGAAGAATTTCTGGAAGGAGGCATGAGGTAGCATCTAGGATGCTTTTCCCATAGAGGTAGTCCCTTTATGAAAGTTTTCGATTTGTGCACTTTTCCAAACACATGTCTTAAGTCAATGAAAGTTCATTTAAAACATTTTTAAACACCCCAAATCAAGGTATTATAATCAGAATAACAATTACCTTTGGGCAAGGAGTTGTGCAGTGTTCAAGGACAGGTCTGAAGGAGGCATCCAGGATGCTGGTAGTGTTAACACTGTTTCAGAACTTGAATCATGTTTACATTAGTGTTTTTTTATGATTTGTGAAATTTCCCCATCTATTTCAGTAAAAAAGAATATTAATAATAGTTTTAGATAAAAATTTTTGGAATTTTTCATTGTGTGTGTGTTATATTTCACATTTTTAAAGTGTTTAAAAACAATAATATCTTTTTCATCCAATTTTTTCACGCACAGGTCTATCAGCTAGATAATCAATATTAAAAAACATTTCTGTTAGGTTAGCTCTAAATACATATAACAATACAATGAGGTTCTCTGTTATAAAATCTATGTGCTTTTATGCAAAAAATATTGCAGGTGTGATTTGATCTAGCAATCTCTGGCATCTGAAATAAAAGTTGAAATTGGCACAAGAAACTGAACTATTTAAATTTCAATGGCTTGAAAATAAGTTTTGCACTCTGCATCTCTGGAAGAAGCGACAGAATTTTAATTTTAAAAACAATATGTATGTAATGGGATAGTGTAATTCACAGCTTGCATCTAAATTATGGTTACTACTGCAATTTAATTCTATCTTGGTCAGCCTGGTATACTGGGGGTGGGGGACATCCAAGGGCCCAAAGAACCGCCCCTCCCCTCTGGGAATAACAATCTGACTAACAAGACCATTAGCAAAAATACCACAGATAATTCAAATCCATTTCTTCTGGCCTAGTGTCTCCCACCTCTCAAACACCTAGTTTTGTCCTAAGAGAAATGCAATAGAAGCAGAAACTAAACCAGCATTCAGGCATGAGCACAAAGTATAACAGAGCCCTCTTTCAGGAGTAGCCCGACTCCATAATTTGATGGGAAAAAGTTCCTCTGGCTTTGGAACAGAGGCATGGATGCACTGCTCCATTGTTAGATGAAGTCAGAAGGAAGCAGCCCCTGGGAACAGTGCTGATGGCCCATTATTAGTGCTGAAGGGGACAGCGCCCAGCCAATGCTGGACACTGCTATAGTTTCATATCTCTGGTGACCTTGGAGGATGACCACAGCTTCAGCCGCTACTGGAGACAATAGCAGCCACTGAAAGTGACTGAACAATCGGCTCCTGAGTCATGGGTGAAGCTCTTGTGTTGTTTGACAGACTGTAAGAGGCACATGCAATTTTATAGGGACTGAGAAGACTTGAGTATATCAAGCCCACATGGTTATATTTGAATAAGAAAAATTGTTGAAAGAAAATATCTGAGGAAGGTAACTCTAGAGTCTCTCAGAAGTAGGTGGAGGAGGCTGGAGGGTCAGAGAAAATTTGGGGATTCCTTAATTGTGGAAAATTGGAAAGAAGTCCACATTATTCACATAAATTCAACCTCATTGAATTCTAAGGCTGAGATTAAAAAGTATAGATTATATTACTACTGAAAATGCTTGACTTGATTTGATAGATTTCTTCCTGTTATCTAAATTTAACCTATTTTCTAATTATCTTAATGAAGGTTATGACTCATCGTTCCCTTACATATTACACATAATAAAGTGGAATTCTTAAGCTGAGGCTTTTTAGGTCTTTCTTTATTAAAATTCTGGTCAACTTCTTAAAGCCTAATGACACAAAACAGTATCAAATGCCACAGGCAAAGCATGACATAGCAAAGGAAGGGACTGTGTAATCCCTTCTCAAGTGTATGCTCAGATTCAACCAGAGTCAGAAACCACATTGGCAAAAATCTAACATCGTGGTATTTTGGAACAAGGCTATTATTCCAAGATTTAAAACACATAAAATCTAATGAACGTCTTGGCTCTTCTGCCTTCATTCTTTTGTGAACTTGGAAATACTGATGCCTAAATTCTAAAATTCTAAGGAAATATTAAGGGAAACAACAACAACAACTCTAAGTAAGGGGCACATGTGGGTAAGATTGCCATCCAATGCTTTCCTCCCAGAACCTGGAAGAAAAAATGTGAAAATGTAAAAGAATGTAAAAACAAGAGAAAATCTACAACAGCATCCAAGATGGCAGAAGTGTCCCAATGACACGCTGTAAAATTAGTGTTATTTCTGACCTAAATAAGCAAGTTGGGGCTAGAATAAAAGATTTGCCTAAGAGTCTTCTCATAACTCTCTTTCCCAAGAAAACAAGGGAGGGAGAAAATGCCGAGAGGAAATTCTGGCAGAACAGTAGCCATGTCCCAAACATGGAGAAAGGGCCGGAGAAGAAGGTGGCTGACAATTTAGTGGAAGACAATACTGCCAGGAGCTCCACCATGTTGTGTGTGGGTCAAAGCAGTTGAAGAGGATGCCATGAGAGTGATGGAGTCAGTGGCACTGGGGCTGCCACCCCTGCAGCAGGACCTCACCTGACAGAGCAAGGGTCCCCTCTGGTTGCCCCAGAAAAGGAGAAGACAGAGTATAGGAGGAAGGTTCCCTGGTGTCCGGCCAGATGCCCTCACTGCCTAGGCTTCCAGCTTCCTCTCTACTTCCTTCAGGTTAGACTCACAGAACTGGTCAGATAAACTTACATTAATGCATGTCCACAAAGGACTTACACCAAATAGAGCACTATTTTCAAAGCAGTATATTCAAAGTACTCCTAAACAGGGAACAACCGAAAATGCTCAAGAAAAAAGAATGGATAAACAAATGGTGTTCAAATTGTGTAGGAACCACTGTTGCCCACTAACGCCAGCAACACCTCTAGCTCCCAAGCTCCAGCTAAAGGAGAAGGGGGTAAGTCAGGAGATCTCTGCACCAGGTCTCCTACAGAGCAGACTACTTGTGAATCCAAGGAATGGGTTCTAGAAGCCAAGGGCAAGATTTCGCCCTCTGTTGGAGGGGGAAGAAAACTCATCCTTATAGGCCGGGCCTCTCCATGCTCTGTGAAGTTAGAGGTGATCAGAAGTCTGAGGAACTTCTGATTTGCAAACTTCCTTTCCAGCATCTGGGGGAGAAATGGCCCACGACTTCAAAACAGATCTGCGCTTCCAGAGTGCAGCTATTGGTGCTTTGCAGGAGACAAGTGAGGACTTTCTGGGGGGGTGGGGGTTGTAGACACCAACTTGTGTGCTACTATACTTGCCCCACCTGTTACAGTTAGGCCAAAAGATGTCCAGCTTGCACGCTGGCTACATGGAGAACATGCTTAAGAATCCACTGTGATTGGGGCACCTGGGTGGCTCAGTTGGTTAAGCCTCTGCCTTAGGCTCAGGTCATGATCCCAGAATCCTGGAATCGAGACCCGCATTGGGCTTTCTGCTCAGCAAGGACCCTGCTTCCTCTTCTCTCTCTCTCTCTGCCTACTTGTGATCTCTATCTGTCAAATAAATAAATAAAATCTTAAAAAAAAAATAGAATCCACTGTGATGCAAAGTATTTCATTCTTTAAAATTTTTTTCTTTCTCTTTATTGGTAGTTCTGAATATTAGATATTTTTTCCGTAGGGTCAAAAGGTACCTCAGTATATGATTGTCAGTGGTAAATAGGGGACAGAAGTCAGGTATTGACAATTTTTCCATTTCCATTTGTGTATGAGTTTTTAATATAAATGCAAAGACATAAAAATTAATGCAAGTCAAAATATTGCGGTGAACAGGGCTCAGCAGTTCAACTTTATAACAATTATAAATTAACCTGTTAAATTTTTCTGGACAATGCCAGCACTTGGATTTTTTTAGAACAAGTAAGTTCTTTTAAGGATTTATTTATTTAACTGAAAAAGAGAGAGAGAGAGGGGAGGAGCAGAGGGAAAGGGACAAGCAGACTCCATGTTAGACACATAGCTTGATGCAGGACAGGATCCCAGCTCCCTGAGATCATGACCTGAGCCAAAATCAAGATTTGGTAGATTAAGTGACTGAGCCACCCAAGCACCCCAAAACAAGTAAATTTCTTATTGACAGCAAAAGCAAAAACAAAACAAAACAAAAAATTCAAATGATACTCTATGCATCCAATAAAGTCATGCTTGTTGATAAAAAAAAAAGCATAAATACCAAAATGCAGCAACATAAATAAAAGTAAAAACTTACTCTTACAAAAAGGATACACCAAAGAATGAACCTTTATGCAAATATCCTTTTTTATGAGGCATAAGAATAGGCAAGATGAACCTATGGTGATGGAAATCAGAACACTGATGTGCGTGAAGAATCACCCAAAAAGGGTATAAGAGAATTTTGCAGAGATGATGTTAATATGTGAAGTTGTGTTGTTAAATAGATATATTCATTTGTGACAATTGACTGAATTTAATCCCTAATATCTGTGCATTTCACAATATGTAAATGTTGTCCCAATTAGAAAAATATGTATTATCTGCCTACCATGACTCAATTATATACCTTTCATTACTTTACAAATCCGTGGCACCCTTTTATATTGTAAAATGAGTAGTGTATAATATACATTTTCCTGTGTGCTTACTTTAAAATTGGCTTAATTAATTAAATTGACTTAATTATTAATTAATTAATTAATTAATTATTTCCATATCTTTATTTTTATGGGACTGATTTCTGCTATTTATTTTATTCTATAAGTATTTTGAACCAAAGGGTTGATTCTGGATCTACTGTATGATGAGGGACTTTCTTTTTCCCTTTGTTTTCCCAAAAGCAATTCTTTTATCCTTTGATCTCAGCTAAAACACACTACAGGGACATTACCAAACATGAACAAAACTAGCTTTTCTGTTGGCTGCACCCATCCAAAATGAAGCTGCTTCCGTTGGGCTAGATTAAAATCACAAGATAAGAATTGTTAATTTAACTGCTTCAGTGACTTTCTTTGAACTGAATGCTTATTAAACTTGGAAGGAAAAAAAAAAGCTTCTATTTTATCTTGTTATTCTTTTTTTTTTTTTTTTTTGGTATTCTAAGAGAACCATTTATATGGTGACTTTATGTAAAAAAGAAAAAAGAGTAAGGTAATCATTTCAACCCTATCAAGCTCAAAATAAATGAGGGAGGTGAATTTTCCTCATTCCTTGCTCTTGATTTAGGATATTAAAAGCTTTGCCCACGCCTGATACTGCTCTGTTAACAAGACTTGCAAGAGACCCATCTTATGAAAGTAGATATCAAAAGAAAAAATTATGAAAAGAAAGGCCATGAGTCATGCTTATTGAGTTTTTACATTTAAAGAAAAATATGTCAATGAAAATCACATTAAAAAAAATCTAACAAAACAGTAAAATAAATTCCATTCTGACCTTCTTTCAGCCTTGATAGGTCCATTTCTGAAGTATCTATATGGTATTCCTCTCTGTTCCTCTCCCAACATTCAGTAAACTGTTATTTCCTATAACCACACTTTTTTTTTTAAATAAGAAATTCATTTTATTTATTTTTTTTTAATTTATTTTTTATTTTCAGCATAACAGTATTCATTATTTTTGCACCATACCCAGTGCTCCATGCTTTTGATTTCATTCCCTTCTGTCCTTTCCCAAGGTGGTCCCCTACTTCAAGTACAGTTTTTATTTTCCTTGGATTACTTTGAAAAACCTTCTATCTGTATTCCACACCTCTAATGCTCCTAGAGCTGCAGTATTAATCTTGCTAAACACTATGTCTTAGTCAAGGGGGCCAGAGATGACAAAATAACACAGACTGGGGAGGGGGGGGCTTCAAAACAACAGAAGTCTACTTACAGTTCTGAAGGCCGGAAGTCCAAGATCAAGGCTCTAGCAGATTCCTTCTCCGGTGAGGGCCCACGTCCTGGTTCAGAGATGACCATCTTTTTGCTGCGATTTTATATAGCAAAAGGGGTGAGGGATCTCTGTAGGAACTCTTTTATAAGGGCATTAACCCCATTCATTAGGGCTCTGCTCCCTCTGGAAGGCCCCATCACAGCAGGGATTAGATTTCAACACATGAATTTTGGAGGGACACAAACATTCAGTCTATAGCACACCAACACAACAGCATTGAGCACACTACTTTCTGACTCAGAAAACTTCAGCTGTTCTCCTACTGCTCAACAGTCTTCACCTGGTCTTGTGAAGGAGCTGCACAACAACTGGCCTAAACCCACCCAACCAATTTTTCTCTGCCTTAATCCTCCTTACACCCATACTTTTAAAACTTGTAATTAGAAAGTAATATAATCTGGCCATTAAAAAAAAAAAATCAAACTGTAGAGCTATATAAAACAAAAGATGGTAGGGTGCCTGGCTGGCTCAGATGGCTCAGCTGCCTGTGACTCTTGATCTTATGACTGTAAGTTTAAACCCCTGTGGAGATTACCAAAAAAAAGTCTTAAAAAATAATAAGCCTTTAAAAAAGTGGATAAGTGACTGTTTTTACCAACTCTCTCACCCCATTTCTAACCTAGTAATTGCTATTGGGGCACCTGGGTGACTTAGTCCCTTAAGCATCTATCTTCGGATCAGGTAATGATGGCAGGGTCCTAGGATTGAGCCCCGGGTTGGGCTCCTTGCTCAGCGAGGAGTCTACTTCTTCCTCTGCCCCTCTCCCCTGCTCATGCTCTCTCTCACTCTCTATTCCTCTCTCCCAAATAAATAAATAAAATCTTCAAAAATAATAAAAATAAAAATAATAAAAAATTAAAAACATAAACTAGTAACTGCTTTTAATATTTCAGTGTGTTCTTCCTCCCATTAACAAATATACCTGCATACTGTAAAGACACAGAAAAGTGAAAGCAGAATTACACTTGAGGACTTACCCTTGTTCCATGTAATTTTTAGATATGAATATTTTTTCAAAGTCATGGATGATTTTTTAATTTTTTTAAAGATTATTTTTAAGATTTATTTATTTATTTATTTGAGAGAGAGAGAGAATGAAAGAGAGAGAGCATGAGAGGAGAGAGGTCAGCGGGAGAAGCAGACTCCCTGCCAAGCAGGAAGCCCGATGCAGGACTTGATCCTGGGACTCCAGGATCATGACCTGAGCTGCAGGCAGTCGCTTAACCAACTGAGCCACCCAGACACCCTCAAAGTTGTGGATGATTTATTCTTCTTATGGTTGTCTTTATTCTATTAATGAGATATACCATAATTTATTTAATTGATCCCTATTAATGGATACTTGGGCTTCTTCCATTTTTAACACTTTTATAAAATATTTAATTGAATATCTTTGTATCTACACCTTAGATGCACTTGTGCAAAAGTTGTAATTTTCTCAAAGTGAAATAATTGAATCAAAAGCCATGTTCATATTTATTTTGGAAAAATATTACCTAATATTTTTCTAAAAAGCCTGCAGTATTGTATGGCCATTTCCCACCTTCCTTCTTGACAAGAGTAGGTAATAAAAAGCACTTTAATCTCTCCACTTTAACAGGTAAAGAATGGTATGTCCTTTTAAACTTTCCATTTTAAAAAATCATTAGTGAATTTGAACATCTTTGCTAGTGTCAATAGGTCTCATATGTCTTTGTTTTGAACTGTTTATTTATTCTGTGCTGGAATTTATGGAGTTGCTGGTCTTTTTCATATTGATTTCTGTGAGCTCCTTGTGAGCTAATCAATTTCACTGTTTCTCTATCATGTTAGATACAAATAATTTCCCTATTTCATTGCTCACATTTACACTCTTAAATGATTTTTTTGCCCATTTTTGCCATAAAAAATGATTTTTGTACGATCAAACATATCAATCTACAGTTCATAGAAGTGGTTCTCAAATTAATGTGCATAAAAAAAAACATAAAATGACTATCATAAATGTAGACTCCAGGAAAAGAAACCAACATGTTGATTAAATGAAAGAGTTGAGAAGTTTTCCTTCTTTGTTTATGCTCTTGAATAGTTTTACTAGATTTAGAAGGATCTTTTCTTTAATGCTAAGAAACAATAGTCTTTTGAAACTAGCTGGTCTTATTCTTTTCTTAAAGTGTGTATTAGCTCCTTGATAAGTATCTGATCTTCTTTTATTTCCTTAGTTATTTTTTTCTCCATTCTGTTCTCAATATTGGTAACTTGAATTTTTCTTTAAAAGCATGTATTTCATATGAGTTTTAAATTTATTTTCAAAGACTTGTGTAAATTAATTTTTTTATCTTTTATAAGTGTGTCTATGTGTATGTAATTTTATTTTTCTCATGTTTAATCTGAACATAGTGGGAACATGGTACCACTATATCATTTCTCCACACATATAAGAGAAAGTCCCAAAGTTAGAGATGAAATTAGACCTATATTACAGAAATGAAAATGGCCTCACAAAAGGAGAGATTTCTCAAAATGAAAGCAATCTAAGGTACTTAAATTATTCATTAAAGAAGTACAGATTGTAACAAACTTTGTTATTTTAAGCCAGATACAAAAGTTAAAAATTTAAGATTTACTCCTAAAATTGAGAAATACATATAAGATTCACATGATAAATTAAGAAAAGCAAGGGATAAAGAAATTTTACTAATTCAATGGAAGGGTAGAAAAAATAACAAAAGAATAGAAAATCAAGGCATATAGAAAGAACAATCAGATGGTAGAAAGAAATCCAAAAACATGAAACATTATAATATAATGTAATATAAATTACAGTTATGTATTATACAATTATAATATAATGTAAATAGACTATAAATGGGCTAAATAGCTTTTAAAAGGTAAATATTTATATGTCTATAAAAAATAAAAAATTTTAAAAAAAAAGGTAAATATTTATAAACATGATTCAAAAACTCAACTGTGTACTATTTATGAAGTCCACATTTAAAATTTAACAACACAGCACAATAGCCAAACTGTGGAAAGAGCTGAGATGCCCTTGAACGGACAAATGAATAAAGAAGATGTGATCCATATATACAATGGAATATTACTCAGCCATCAGAAAGGAAGAATACCCAACTTTTATCATCAACATGGAGGGGACTGGAGATTAAGCTGAGTGAAATAAGCCAAACAGAGAAAGTTAATTATCATATAGTTTCTCTTATTTGTAGAACGTAATGAATAGCATGGAGCATATTAGGAGAAGGAAAGGAAAAATGAGGGGGGGATCCAAGTGGGAGATGAACCATGAGAGACTATGGACTCCAAGAAACAAGCTGAGGGTTAGAGGGGATGAGTTAGTCCAGTGATGGGTATTAAGGAGGGCACCTATTGCATGGGGCACTGGGTATTCTATACAATGAATCATGGAACACTACATCAAAAGCTAATGATGTACTACTGTATGGTGACTAACATAACATAATAAATAAATATATACATAAATAAATAAATAAAATTTAATTACACAGAAAAGTTAAAAAGAATCATAGTTCACCTATACCATCAGACAAGCTAAAATATGTAACAACTATAAATCAATAGAGTAAAAAAGTTACTTCACAACAATAAAAAGAACATATCCAAGAACAAATAGCAACTATAAACTTACATACACATACTGAAGTGGCCTTTAAAATGCAGCTAACAAATTTTTACAGAATCAGCAAGAAAATGACAATTCACATAATGACAGTTTTGCACAATATTCCAGCAATCAATAAGTCAAGCAGACAAGATACTATTAAAGACAAAGAATATTTAAACAACATAACTAACAAACTTTATCGATTGGTCATATATAGATAGTTCCATATTATAATTACAGAATACATGTGGCATTCTGAAACTGACTACATTTTAGAGCTCAAAACTTGTTTTTAAAAAAGGAAGAATATTGCCATCACATAGAATATGAGATTAAATTAAAATTAATAACATAAAAGGATAATCTGAGAAAATGCAAACATTTGAAATTACAAAACACATACATATGTAACTTTATGTATGTTATCTTTAAATAAATTTAACTATGTAACTTTAAATCTTTTTAAAGATTTATTTATTTGAAAGAGAGATAGGGCTGGGCAAAAGGAAGAGAGAGAGGGGTAGGGAGAGAATTTCAAACAGACTTCTTGCTGAGTGGGAAGGCCAACATAGGGCTCTATTCCAGGATCCTGAGATCATGACCTGAGCAGAAATCAAAAGTCAGATGCTTAACCAACTGAGCCACCCAGTTGCCCCAATACGTATTTAATATTAGAAGTGAATAATCATTGTGGCCATTATAACACACTTCACACTGAAAATGATGACAATAGTCACATAAAAGTTTTTAGAATTTTAGTAACTCAGTTCTTAGAAATTCATAGCAATAAATTATTTCATACAAAAAGGAAACACAGATCATCATCAACAAAAGTATAACTGAAGAAATTACAAACAGAACAAAGAAACTCTACCTAAGAATAATAGCATAAATTTTTTAAATAAAGGAGAAAAATATAAAAATGAACTCAGTATACAAATCCAAAACTTATTTATTTGAAAAGACTCCTACATAGATAAACATCTAAAAAAACTTATTAAGAGAATAAGACCAAAGTCACAAACAGTAACAGGAGTAGAAATACACTCTGACAAAATCATACACTAATAAATTTGCAATTTCAAATGAATTGAAAATTTTCTTGGAGAAATAAAACTTTTCAAATCTGACTGAGCACTTATAACATACTACTGCTTGTAAGTTATATTTTACCAATGTCAGCTTGAGTAGTAAGACAAGATAAAGAAATATGAATTAAATGAGAAGAAATCAATCTCACAAATGATATCACTACGCACATAGATAAAAACACTATTAGAAGTGATAAGAATCAGTGAGTTTGCTGAACATAAGAATCTAACATAAAAATTACTCATCTCCTTATTAATTACTAATCAATAAAATATGTAAAGCTGTTTCACAATTGCAACAAATAATATTTTCTATAAATGTGTACCAAAATCTGTAATAAAACTATATGGAAAATAATATAAAACTTTATTAAAAACTACCAAAGTCTGTAGTAAAATTATATGAGAATAATATAAAACTTCATTAAAAAAACATTTTTAAAACCTTGCAAATTCAAAGGGAACATATAGTCATGGATAAGAAGGTGTAAGAACATAAAGATGCCAAATCATTAAATTATGGGTAAATTGAATGTAATTACAATAAGAATTCGAACATGATTTTAGATGAATTTAAGAAGCTTATTTAAAAATATACTCAGAAGAACAAAGAGTCAAATATATCCAAGATAATTTTGAAGAAATACTTTAATTTTGTTTGGTGCAGAGCATGTTTCCCTATGAATATCAACGCTCATTATAAAACTAAACTAATAAAGACAATACAGTTTTGATGTAGGAATAAACAAACAGACCAATTGCACAAAATAGAGATCCTAGGGGGGAAAAAAAACAGGCTGGCATAAATATTATAATTTGGTGCAAAGCAGAGATAGCATTAAAATTACAAATGAGGAAGAAGTAATGGGATTCAATAAATGGTGGTAGGACAACTGATCACTCAGATGGAACACAATAAATCCCTGTAACACAAATGTATGCCTTTGTATACACACACATGCACACACATACACACACATACACTTCCAGATGGTTAAGACTTAAAGTGAAAAAGCAATAATTTATGAAAAATCTAAAAGAAAATATGAAAGACTATATGTATTTGAAGCCAAGCTATGGTAAATTTTTCTATTAAAAAAAGGAAAGACAAATAATGACAAAAAAGGACAATAAATGAATAAATTAGACTACATTAAAATCTGTAAGAAGACACCATGTAAAAAGCAAAACTACAGGTTGCACCTGGGTGGCTCAGTCAGTTAAATGTCCTACTCTTGTTTTAGGCGCAGGTCATTATCTCAGGATGGTGGAATCAAGCCTTGTTTCAGGCTCCATGCTGATCCTGGAGCCTGCTTGGAATTCTTTCCCCCTGCCCCTCCCCCCAACTCTTTCCCTCTCTCAAAAAAAAAAAAAAAAAAAAAGGAAGAAAGGAAAAAAAAGAAAAAGAAAAACTGCAAGCCCCTGGCATGAAAATCATCTCTTTAGTGTTCATGATTCAACATTTGAAGATAAAAAAAAAAAAAAGAAAATTGAAGACAGATAAATCAATTAGAAAATCACGAAGAACCCAAACACATAGACCAGTGGAACAGAGTAGAGAGCCCAGATATGGACCCTCAACTCTATGGTCAAATAATCTTTGACAAAACAGGAAAAAATATACAGTGGAAAAAAGACAGTCTCTTCAATAAATGGTGCTGGGAAAACTGGGCAGCTATATGTAGAAGAATGAAACTTGACCATTCTCTTACACCATATAAAAGATAAACTCAAAATTGATAAAAGACCTCAATGTGAGACAGGATCCATCAGAATCTTAGAGGAGAAAATAGGCAGTAACCTATTCAATATCAGCCACAGCAACTTCTTTCAAAGATATGTCTCCAAAGGCAAAGGAAACAAAAGCAAAAATGAACTTTTGGGACTTCATAAAAATCAAAAGCTGCTGCACAGCAAAGGAAACAGTCAACAAAACAAAGAGGCAACCCACGGAATGGGAGAAGATATTTGCAAATGACAGCACAGACAAAAGGTTGATATCCAGGATCTATAAAGAACTCCTCAAACTCAACACACACAAAACAGACATTCATATAAAAAAAATGGGCAGAAGTGGGGCGCCTGGGTGGCTCAGTTCAGGTCATGATCTCACGGTCCTGGGATCGAGTCCCGCACCGGGCTTTCTGCTCAACAGGGAGACTGCTTCCCCCTCTCTCTCTGCCTGCCTCTCTGCCTACTTGTGATCTCTGTCTGTCAAATGAATAAATAAAATATTTTTTAAAAAGGGGCAGAAGATATGAACAGACACTTCTCCAATCAAGACATAAAAATGGCTATCAGACACATGAAAAAATGTTCATCATCACTAGCCATCAGGGAGATTCAAATTAAACCCACATTGAGATATCACCTTACACCAGTTAGAATGGCCAAAATTAAGACAGGAAACAACATGTGTTGGAGGCGATGTGGAGAAAGGGGAACCCTCTTACACTGTTGGTGGGAATGCAAGTTAGTGCAGCCACTTTGGAGAACAGTGTGGAGATTCCTCAAGAAATTAAAAATAGAGCTTCCCTATGACCCTGCAATTACACTACTGGGTATTTACCCCAAAGATACAGATGTAGTGAAAATAAGGGCCATCTGTACCCCAATGTTTATAGCAGCAATGGCCATGGTCGCCAAACATGGAAAGAACCAAGATGCCCTTCAACAGACGAATAAATAAGGAAGATGTGGTCCATATAAACTATGGAGTATGATGCCTCCATCAGAGAGGATGAATACCCAACTTTTGTAGCAACATGGACAGGACTGGAAGATATTATACTGAGTGAAATAAGTGAAGCAGAGAAAGTCAATTATCATATGGTTTCACTTATTTGTGGAGCATAACAAATAGCATGGAGGACAAGGGGAGTTAGAGAGGAGAAGGGAGTTGAGGGAAATTGGAAGGGGAGGTGAACCATGAGAGACTATGGACTCTGAAAAACAATCTGAGGGGTTTGAAGCGGCGGGGGTTGGGAGGTTGGGGAAACCAGGTGGTGGGTATTGGAGAGGGCACGGATTGCATGGAGCACTGGGTGTTGTGAAAAAACAATGAATACTGTTATGCTGAAAATAAATTTAAAAATTAAAAAAAAAAAAAGAAGAACCCAACAGAAACATAGCTCATGGATATGAAAAAAAATTCTAATTTGTGTGTGTGTGAAAATATGCCCTATTTTATAAAGTTGAGAAAGACAAAACTGAGCAACTCTGAGGTAACATTTAACCTAGTCAGGTAACCAAAATTAAAAAACAAAACAAAACAAAACAAAAAACCTAACCATCACAAGTAGACAAGACTGTGGAGTAACTGAAACCCTCCTACACCATTGATGGTAATACAAATAGGCTCAGGCAACTTGAGAAGCCATTTGGCAGTATCTGGTCATATGTGAATGTACATATGCCCTACCCTTTGACCTAGCAATTCTACTTTAAGGTGTGGGACCTAGAGGAGCTATGACATTTATGTGCAAGAATTATGATGAGATTGTTCATTGCCTCATTGTTTCTAGCAGAGAAAACAAAACAAAATTTAATAACCTGAACAGTTCACTGGCACATAAAGGGATAAAGAAGTTGAGAGACTGTGGACTCTGAGGAACTAACTAAGGGTTGTGGGGGCGGGTGGGCGGTTGGGTGAGCCTGGTGGTGGGTATTGTGGAGGGCACGTATTGCATGGAGCACATGGACCATATTCATAAACAATGAATTCTGGAACACTAAAAAGAAATTTTAAAAATAAGTAAAATTTTTTTTAAAAAAGAAGTAATGGAAAACAACAGTTAAAAACATGAACTAG
The DNA here is from genome assembly GCF_964662115.1 of Mustela nivalis. Classification (NCBI taxonomy): domain Eukaryota; kingdom Metazoa; phylum Chordata; class Mammalia; order Carnivora; family Mustelidae; genus Mustela; species Mustela nivalis. Next base: position 17,212,986 of record NC_139020.1, read on the forward strand.
GGGTGCCTGGGTGGCTCAGTGGGTTCAGCCTCTGCCTTTGGCTCTGATCATGGTCTCAGGGTCCTAGGATCGAGACCCAAATCAGGCTGTCTGCTCAGCAGGGAGCCTGTTTTCTCTCTCTGACTTCTTGTGATCTCTCTCTCTCTCTGTCAAATAAATAAACAAATTACTTTTTAAAAAAATGAACTAGAAGGGAAAAACCTGGTTGGCTCAGTCCGTTAAGCCTCTGCCTTAGACTCAGGTCAAGATCCCAGGGTCTTGGGTTGGAGCCCTCCATGGGGTTCCTTGCTCAGCAGGGAGCCTGCTTCTCCTTTTTCCTCTGCCACTCACCCTGCTTGTGCTCTTTCTCTTCCTCTCTCTCTCTCTGACAAATAAATAAAATCTTTTAAAAAATTAATTAAGTAAATAAATAAATAACATGAACTAGAGCTATATACATTTCCATACGGATATTTGTCATACTATAATTGGACTGTCCTAAAGTTTTGTAATTATCATTGCAAGATTAGTATTTTATGAGATAAAACCTTCTGATTTTATCTTACCACTTCAGGACAGCATAACCACATGAGCAACCACTGAATAAATTTATTGGACTGGTGAATTCCCTCTAAGACTGAGGCAGAAAGGAAATTTTCACATATAGACATTGCACTTCTCAAATTTATTTTGAAGTCTTAAAAAAATCAAAGTCCTCAAACATAGAGCATTACCAAAATTTGGTATGCAGTTGAATGCTTACTGATAAAATTTTAACAGGAGATGATCTGAATTACTTCCATGTCATTAGCATTCTGTTTGCTTCTCTAATGATTTCTGCATCATTTTCTATGCAGTAGTACAATTGCTTAGAATATAAATACAAAATTGATAAGAAAAATGCACTATAGAAAAAGTCCGTTATTTCCAATAGACAGGACTACGATTATTTTTCAGAATGAAAATACACATTTTGCAAGTGTAGCATATAAAATAATGATTAACCTTTTCTATTATGCATTATGCTATAGAGAGGCCATGAAAAATTAAAATATTTATTCTATTAAAGATAGAAAGAGCAGGATAATTGGCACAATATCCTCTTCTTTCTAGAGGTTTCCAGGTTCTAAAATTGCCAGACATTTTTTGCCTAGGGCTTTAACGAGCATAAAAGGTCATTAATCCAAGGTTATCATAGCAAACTTCCAAGGGAGAATAATCAGTCATGTAGAAGTTATTTAAATGACCACAGAAGCACATGCCAATTCAGTTTGGTGTTTTGCATGATCCCTGTTGACCACTTTTCTACACATTATAGCAATACTCAGAAAGCTTACCTTTGGAGGAGGGGAAATTTTAATTTTCAAACCCTGTTAGGTAAAAATATAAGGGAACCAGCACAGTGAGCCCAAGCCACGTACACACACACACACACACACACACACACCTCCTGGAAAATGCATGCCTACCTCAGCTTAAAGTTTGAGCACAAGATCCTATTTCCCCACTTGAGATCATATTCATGAGAATTTATCTCTGTATACATTTCAAAGTTGCCTCTTATTAAGTGTGTGATACTATACTTTTTCCCCCTCAGCTCCAAAATGGTAGCAATGAGTATCCCTCCCAGCTTTGTGGTGGGGATAAAAGCTTAATTAACACTTTTAATGTAACATCTAGGAGAATTGCAAGCAGTAATATACACATTTCAAAATAGTGGACTTTTTTGTTAGGTGTTGCACAAAACCCTAGACAATGATAAGTATTAACCAAACTTTTTTTTTTCCTTCTTTAAACCCTGTTCAGTTTAACATTTGTTTAACTCCTGCTCTGTGTTAGGCATTGTGATAATTAAATAAGGAATAGTCTGGGGCAAGAAATCCAAATATCTAGTAAGGAAGACACAAGTAAAATATAATTGCAATATAATCTAATAAATAAGACCTATGAATGAATAAATAAAAGATAAGATATAAGGATTCCCCAGGGCAGGGAAACAATCCAACAAAGTGATAAATAGAAGGTCTCATAAAGAAAGCAACACCTTAGTTAAGTATCGAAGGATAAATAATAAGCCAGAATTTTTTGAACGGAGAAAGATGTTTCAGGCGGAGGGAACAGGCTAAGCATATATGCTTAAGAAATATAAATCCTCAAGTTGGGTAACAAGTTCAAGGAATTAAATGTCAGGCACAAATTAAGGCAATGAAGCTCCTGAGATGGGCGAGGGCCAGGTCATGGGGACTTCATATGATAGGGACAGAGAAAGAGCATCTCTAGATGGATTTTTTAAAAGGTCAGATTTATTTGGGATAGCGTTTTCTGGTTGGTGGATGGATTTCAAAAAGGTCAAGCCTGAAAAATGGGAGACCAATTAAGGAATTATTATAAAAGTTCAGGTGAGAGAGACAATGAGAGTCTCAACAAGATGGTGATTTAGAGCAAGACCGTAGGAATATTTAGGAAGTTAAGTTGGGAGGACTTGGAGGAGTTAAGGGAAAATGCTAAGGTTAACATGATTCTTGGATTTCATACTCAAGTGGCTGGTTGGATAGAGAGCTGCATATCTGGAGTGCAGAGAAAAGAGGGAGAGAGGGAGAGATTTGGGGCAAAGAAGATGATGAACTAAGTTTGAGGAGCTTTGAAACAATCAGGATGGCAGATCCTGAGGATATCAGCATGTGTGAGTAAAAAGAAAAAAAAAAAGCAAAAACAGAAAAATGGAGGCAGAGAATTCAGGGTGATGGGGTAATGGATTTGAGCCAAACTCTAGGGAGTCTGTGCTGGAAGAAATAGAGTATAGAAATGCATTAAGAGGGCACCTGGATGGCTCCGTTGGTTAGGCAACCACCTTCCGCTCAGGTCATGAACCCGGAGTCCCGGAATCAAATCCCACATAGGGCTTCCAGCTCCATGGGGAGTCTGCTTCTCCCTCTAACCTTCTTCCCTTTCATGCCCTCCCTCTTCCACTCTTTCTCTCTCTCTCTCTCTCAAATAAATAAATAAATAAAATCTTTTAAAAAATGCCCTAAGAAAATGCTGAAAGAGAGGGTAAGTCTTCTTATAAATCCCTAGCAAGAAGAACTTGAAGACATTAGCAATCTTATATTGAATGAAACTCTACTTGAAAACAATTTACATCCTTCCCCACTTTTTCAGAAAGATTTTCTGGTCATTTTAATGTATCTGAGGATAAGCGGTACATATACTTGAACGCATATGTCCCAGAGCATGTGCAGTTATATAAAAGTCAGAGAAATTTTCTGTACCCCCAACATGGGTTTTTGCTTGTTTTGATTTTTTTTTTCTTCCTTATACATCTCCTACTGAAGCAAAACTTAAATGAGATGTTCTCCTAATACCTATCCAATTTTGTAGGAAATGGATGCAGTCTCACCAGTAAATCCTTTCTCTGAGTAAGGAAAGAACCTCCATGTTCAAGATTTATATTCCACCAAATACCAGAAGCAAACATTTTAAAGAGACCTTTCAAATAGGACTTGAGAAGAATTCGCCAAGTATTTGGCAGGGATCGGATTTGTGTTTGTTCAATCAAGATCGAGTGCCTCCCAGCTTCCAAACACTATGCAACATGCTGGGAAAGAAAGATAAGAGGGGCACAGGTCCAGCATCGCATCGGACATCCTACAGTCCACAGACTCGACAGAGGCAAAAGAGCAAATCACTACCGTCATGGGCCAGCCTTCTAAGACAGATACAAGATGCTTTCTGAGCTTAGAGGAGAAAATGCTCAAAGTGCTATTTTTATATTAATTAAATTGCCACCTTTATAAGGGACCATATATTTAAAAATGAACACTGCATAAATTAAAGTAGAAAACTATATTAAACTCCTAACCATGGAAACCATGGTTTTCTCTTCCTCAGCTTGGTCATAAGTGTCTTGACATTGAAGAAACAGGTTTTCATTTTGGTTTGGTTTGGGGAGATTCCACGTTGGGTTTTGTTCTCATCTTCCTAAATATTGCAACCTGGGTTGCAATAACATTTAGAAAAAGAAATTGGTGTTTGTTTATGGAAGCAAATAACAGGACATCTGTTATTATTATAAAATTTAAAGAAAAAAGTTATTAAGAAAGCTCAATTCCGTGTATGCTATATTTCTTGTAAATCAACAGATAAAATTAGCATGCTATTATTTATGCAGTATTTCCACATTAAAAAGTTGTAAAAAAAACACAGAAAAATAATTTTCTAACTCTTAGCTTTTTCTCCTTTTACCCCATGTGCAGAGCAAGTACAAAAAGCTATTTTTACGTGTATTTTCAATTACGATGTGTAAATGCATCCTTTCCTTGAAAATACCAGTATCTTATCTCCATATTTCCTATTTTGTTATAGAAAAAGACAACTGTCCCATAGATTTACATGCCTTGCTCTCCTGCCCTAGAGATACATATTCAACAAAGAATAAAAAGGTTTAGAGAGTGAGAAGCAGCCTTAATTCATGGGCAGTCAAAATCACATGAATGTTGCTCACATCAATTTCATTAGGATTCATAAAGGTGGTCTCCATAGCAACATCATTTTCACAAAGCACAGAAATGCTGCATTTTATTTTATTTTTTAATAGAAAACCCGAGGGTCAAATTATCATTTTTCCCCCCATATCCCATTCATCCTCTACCCTCACACAGGTCTGATAGCATTCAAAAGGAGCTTTATGGACATCAAAGATGGCTCCATATTTAAGTGGAATAATACTCTTAGCTAAGTTTATTATAAAAATATATAGTGTTGGTGGATTGGGATAAATCTGAGGGGAACTACTCCTGAAATTAGAAACATATTACTTGACCCTCACCCTGAAAACTTGGGAGCTCATTATTTAAACATGACTGGTAAATCCAACAAAGGAGTTCCTCTAAAAGTCAAATAAAATCCAACTCGTGTGACCAAAGAGCTTAGGGAAACATTTGGACTCTTTTTGCTTTTTCACTTTCTTTGAGGATTAATTTTAGAAGGAGGATGATTATAGTTTTAATAATTCCTCATTAATAAAAATGCATTTATATTATCCCTTGAGGTATGGTTGCTTTTTTGAGAGAGAGAGAGAGAGAGAGAGAGAGAGTGAGAGAGAGACAGAGGGCAAGTGGGAGGAGGGAAGACAGAGGGAGAAGGAGAAAGAGAATCTCATGCAGGCTTCCTGTACCAGCAAGGAGCCTCACACAGGACTCCATCTGGAGGCTCCATTTCACCACCCTGAGATCATGACCTGAGCAGAAATCAAGAGTCTGATGCCCAACCGACTGAGCCACCCAGGGGCCTGAGGTATTGTTGCCTTTAAAATATGTTCTTTTTTCTTCATGAAAGATAATGGCGGAAGAAGAAATGTAGGGAACAACTGGTAATAATTCTTTACAAACTACGTTATTCAACAGATTATTCCTAGAAAAAGTAAAATTCCATATTAATTTAAAATGATCAGGGACGCCTGGGTGGCTCAGTTAGTTGAGCGGCTGCCTTCGGCTCAGGTCATGATCCTGGCGTCCTGGGATCGAGTCCCGCATCGGGCTCCTTGCTCGGCAGGGAGCCTGCTTCTCCCTCTGCCTCTGCCTGCCTCTCTGTCTGCCTGTGCTCACTCGCTCGCTCTCCCTCTATGCCTGACAAATAAATAAATAAAATCTTTAAAAAAAAAAAAAAAATGATCTTGTCCTGGTATTCAAGCATTGAATCTCTAATCTTTTTTTTTTCTGTTTTAATGCTAAACTTCCTTTTAAGATTATAATTGTATTACAATTATATAAGTGCATTTTTTGGACAAATTCTAAAATAGACTTTTACCCAAGAGAGTAGAATAATTCCATCATGAATAAGCGCCTATTTACTCAATAAACTAGAATGAGTTGGAGCTCTCATGGTCCATTGACTAAATATGTAATTAGGTGAGTTTTCTGATGTTTTTAAATCAATCTGTCTATACATCAGGCAAGCCAGAGTGATGCTGATGAAAATATTTCATGTGATTAAAAAAGCACTTGTTTTGTATATAAAAGATTTGTAGCATCAATTAAAATTACAAAAGTGCAGAAGAAAGTATGATACTCAAGTATATAGATAGTATAGACCTTAACAGACCCACTGATACATTTTTCTTTTGTTATTTGCTTGAAAATAATGGAACTAATGCTATTAGAAAGGAAGTATGTAGTAGCAATAAAAAGTCACTTTTGTCCATTTTATTGAAATGTACAATGCCAGTTATAGAGTTTCAAGACATAAAATACAGCTTTTTAGATTAGGATTTGCATTTTCTGAGAAGTGTAAAATGTCCTTTCCTCAACGAATATTGGAATAATGGAAAAATGGAATAAAGGGAAAAGTTAGTGTGAAGAATTCACAAACTCTTTTATTTGAGGGGCAGGAAGAGGGTGAGAGAGCAGGGGGAGGGGTAGAAGAAGAGAGAATCCTATGCATGCTCCATGCCCAGGGCAGACCCCAAGGTGGGGCTCACTCTCATGATCCTAAGGTCATAACCTGAGCCAAAATCAGGAGTTGGACATTTAACCAGCTGTGCCACTCAGGTACCCCAAAATTGCCAACTCTAAAGAAGCACAGAAAAATTGACAAATAACTAAAAATTCTAAATAGATACAAAGCCAGTAAAGTCAAGCAAGCTTCTAAGACAAACCAGTTTAAAGATTGTAAAAATATGTTAAACATCAACATCTCACTTTGATGTTATCTTCATTTGAATATAGAATAGTTACACATGGCAAAACTTCTTATTATATGAAAGGATCAAAAGAAATAAAATGTTATTTATGTTTTTAAGAGGTTTTATTTTATTTTTTCATTTTCTTTTATTTTTTCAGTGTTCCAACATTCATTGTTTATGCACCACACCCAGTGCTCCATGCAGTACGTGTCCTCCTCCTTAATACTCACCACCAGGCTTACCATGTATACATTGAATAAATGTAGTCTGCCTATTGCTTATATCATTGCAGTATAATTTTATCAATATATGGTTCGAGAATAGTCTGTTAGCATAATAATTCAAATTTTTCTTTTACAGTAATATTTGCTATTTAAAACCCTCTAGACAATTTCTTAATGTTTAAATCATTGAGACGGGACGCCTGGGTGGCTCAGTTGGTTAAGCAGCTGCCTTCGGCTCAGGTCATGATCCCAGGGTCCTGGGATTGAGTCCCACATCAGGCTCCTTGCTCGGGAGCCTGCTTCTCTCTCTGCCTCTGCCTGCCTCTCTGCCTGCCTGTGCTCGCTCGCTCTCTCTCCCTCTGTCTCTGACAAATAAATAAAATCTTTAAAAATAAGTAAATAAATAAATAAATAAATCATTGAATCAAATAGGAACTTCTTTTGTATCAGAGACTTATTATTGCATTTATCTCTGCCAATATTTCTCACCTTATCTGTCTGTTCTGGTGTCTATCATTTTTCTAACCCAAAAACACCTTCATCGCCAGCCTAACCTGTTGTGGGTGTTCTGCACACACACTCTTCTCTGTATCCACCTTAGCCTTCCTCTAAACCCCAGACTACCTGAAACAGTATTTCCATTCTGCCTGCCAACTTGCATCCCTCTGTTCCTTTAAAAAAGTGATGCAAGTCTTAATATCTTTTCAAAAACTTTTCCCAACCAACCCACTTTTTCTTACATCTACTAGTAGATATCCATCTATGGTGTGTCTGTAATTACTATTCTGCTCTATTTCTTTAGGATTCATGTGTACTTCCTCTTTCCCTTCATGTTGTCATTTCCAAAGTGTAAGGGAGAGTATATACTAGGTATTATATAATGAACATTATTATATAATAAACATTGAAGATGAAATAGATGTGTAAAATAAATATATGACTTTTTAAATATTTTTTATTTATTTTCAGCGTAACAATATTCATTGTTTTTGCACCACATCCAGTGCTCCATGCAATCCATGCCCTCTCCAATACCCACCACCTGGTTTCCCCAACCTCCCAACCCCCAACCCCTTCAAACCCCTCAGATTGTTTTTCAGAGTCCATAGTCTCTCATGGTTCACCACCCCTTCCAATTTCCCTCAACTCCCTTCTCCTCTCCATCTCCCCTTATCCTCCATGTTATTTGTTATGCTCCACAAATAAGTGAAACCATATGATAATTGACTCTCTCTGCTTGACTGATTTCACTCAGCATAATCTCTTCCAGTCCCATCCATGTTGATACAAAAGTTGGGTATTCATCTTTTCTGATGGAGGCATAATGCTCCATAGTGTATATGGACCACATCTTCCTTATCCATTGGTCCATTGAAGGGCATCCTGGTTCTTTCCACAGTTTGGCGACTGTGGTCATTGCTACTATAAACACTGGGGCACAGATGGCCCTTCTTTTCACTACATCTGTATCTTTGGGGTAAATACATAACTTGGATAGGATATGACTTCTGACAAATGTATTTGAGTGATTGTGGAACTTCTAATTTATAAAGCATTTTCAAATATATCCACTAAACAATGTGATTATGCAGAAATTATTACTGGTTAAATGTCATATTTATGTTTAATGATGACCTGTTTCCTCACCACATCTCCGGGTAGGTCCAAGGGGGCCATGATCACTGAGCATTCTCTGGCCTAATAGCCCCTCTTAATGCTTTGCTGCAAATTTGCCCCTTGAATTTATCAGCCAAAACTGTAACTTCCATAGAATCTGTGGGTCAGTGTTATCATTTCCCCAAGCCTAATCATCTGCAGGATACTTGAGACACTACAATTTTTACCTAGTTTAGGAACAATTTTCTTTTGATACTCTTCAATGTATGGCTTAAACTGCATGACAATCACAAATGTTGGGATGGTGTGCATAAAACAAGATACAAATACTTATTACATAACAAGTAAATAAATATAGCTGCATATCCCATTTCCCATTGATAGGATAAATCATCTCAGAAAGTACCACCCTTTCTTTTTTTCTTTACTTTCTTTCTTTCTTTCTTTTAAATATATATATATATATATATACATATATATATGTATATATATATATATTTTTTTTTTTTCCAGTGGCTGAAAAGCCTGATGTGGCCAGTCTCAATATGAAGAAACTATTGTGTCTCATGATGAGGGCAGTTATTCCTTAGGCTTTACAATCTCCAAACTAATATATTCCCAAGTCGGGGGACAGAAACAACTTCTTGTATGCTTATATAAATATGAGAATTGCCACCTTTACTTCTACACACTATTCTCAGAATTGATATATTCTGGCAATGGGAGAATGAACAATATATATTAGCTTCCAGTTCATACTGCATCTTACAAAAATAGTATCTCAGCTCGGTTATAACTAGGTCACAATAATCCTTTCCTTTGTTCTGGAAGACTGGAAGCTTCTAACTGTCAAAGGACCTGAGAAGACTAGTGAATATAATGAGTCTTGACCATCCCCTTCCCTCCTCCTCTCTCTCCTCCCCATCTACCCCCAACTCTTCCTTCTCTTCCTTCTGTCTTCTTCCGCTTTCTTCCTCCTCCCTCCTTCCTCCTTCCTCCTTTCTTCTTCTCCTTCTTTTCCTTCTTCTGAGTTTTTTGGTCAGAAGCAATGTTATATTTGGTGCTATGATGAAGTTTTCAGATCAGTATTTAAGGGCTGAAGGTACTTATAGCATGGCGGACAAGATAGAAAATCCAAATCTAAGATGTGAGTGTCAGTCAGGAAAGATAAATTATTTCCTTCCATAATGGAAGGAGTCCAAAGTAATCAACATGGAGCCCAGAAAATTGCTGGTATCCCCACATGTATGGTTCTATATTAAAGGGGATATCTATCAGAAAGCTTTCAGATGCAACGGAGATAATGAATACTTAATACGGTAGGCTGAATAATGGCACCCAGTGATATTCAGGTCCTAATCCCTAGAACCTGTGAATGTTACCTGGCATGGGAAAAGGGACCTTGCAGATATGATCGAGTTTAGGATCTTGACATAGAAGATTATTCTGGATTTTGCAAGTGGACTTTAACTATAATTATCAAGTGTTCTTATAAGTGGGAGACAGAGGGAGATGCAGCCTCAAAGACAGAAGGCAATGTGAGGAAACAGAGAAATTTGAGATGCTACACTGCTGGCTTTAAAGATGGAGGGAGGGGGTAAAAGCCAAGGAATGAAAAAAAAATGTATAGAAAAAGAAACTGATTCTCCCCAACAGCATCTGGAAGAAGTATGACCTTACCTATACCTTTATTTTGGTCTGGTAACATTGATTTTATAATTCTGGCCTCTAGAATTGTAAGAGAATAAATGTTTTGTTTTGTTTTAAACCACCAAACTTGTGGTCATTTGTTACAGCAGCCCTATGACACTAATACATCCAGTAAAAAGTCTCTTAAGATTTTATCCTCTCATGTCACTGCCATTCAGGGTTAATTCAGCAGCTCAAAAATGTCCAGGTATCTGGGTCAAATTTTTCTGTGAATCTCTTGGCCGTCTTCTCCACGTGGTAAAATTGCTACCACAGTTCATGCTTTGCTGTGATGATATCCAAAGGCAGAAAAAAAGGATTGGGGGGCACCTGGGTAGCTCAGTGGGTTAAAGCCTCTGCCTTCGGCTCAGGTCATGATCTCAGGTTCCTGGGATTGAGCCCCACATCAGGCTCTCTGTTCAGTGGGGAGCCTGCTTCCCTCTCTCTCTGTCTACCTGCCTCTCTGTCTGCTCTTGATCTCTGTCTGTCAAATAAATAAATATAATCTTTTAAAAAAATGGAAAGAAAGAAAGTGTAGGTATTTATTTCTTATGTATATCTCTCTTCTCTCAGGATATAACTATTGAGTAAGCAATCACTAACATCTGCCACGTCGGCTCTGGTTTTATTTCTGCTGATGGCAAATTGGGCCACCAACCATCAGATAAGACTTGGTAAGGAACTGTCCATATTATTAAACTCCTGCATTTCTGTTGTCTTGGCTCCCTTAACACAACTGAGCAAGGATTGGGGTTGTTGGAGAACAAGACTGGCTGATGTCTACAGAGCAGATGACATTGTCCACCTGGTTATTTAGATCTGTCTCTTTAGAACTGCGAAGACAAATTGCCACAGAGTAGAGGGTATAAACAAGAACAGAAATTTCTCACAGTTCTGAAGGATAAGAAGTCCAAGATCAAGATGCCAACAGATTGCATATCTAGTGAGATAACTCTTCTTGATTTGCAGATGGCTATCTTCTTGTTGTATCCTTTCATGGCAGACAGCATGTCTTCTTGCAAGGACACTAATTCTGTTATGAAAGTTCTATCCTCATGACATAATTACCTTCCAAAGTCCTCACCTCCAAATACCATCACATTAGGGCTTCAACATATGAATGGTGTGGGAGGAGACAAAGAAACATTCAGTCCATGAAGCAGTGGGCATTCATATAGAACATAAATAACCTCGTCCTTGAGTCTCGTCCATATATCTCTTCCCCAACCTTCTTTCTCCCCAGTTTTCATAATCGAAACCAAACAACAAATCAACAAATCTAAGGAAATAATGTTAGCCTGTACTTTAGGCTCTTCTTCCAGGCAAAACGGAACATCCCTGTAGAAATATCTGCCTCCTTTTCTTTCTCTGGAAAGAATTTCATTCTGCATTGTCCATCAGAGTCATACCTGCTGGGGTTGTAATGTTGCGCATCTACTTACAGCCAGTTTTAAAAATTTAGGGAGAAACCTTCTGTGAGCTGGGATTTATTCTCTTATTTTTCCTCAGCCAACAGCTCAAATGGAACTCCCCGTGAGACTCTAGCTGTGGACTGTGGAACAGGTGGCAGCAAGTTGTATGCTAGGAGTGACAAGAATCTATTCCCATGGTTTAGTTGGGTGCCCTGGCTCAGGCAGTACCTGATCCCATATATGCCATTTCCAGCCCATAATACAGTGGCATGGGCAGGCCATCCTTTGTGGGCTGGTAGATCAGAAAACATCCAGTTTACCAAGAATACTACGGTCCTCAAGGTTTGCATCAGGGAGTCAACCTCTATCTTCCAGTTTCCAATAACATGCCAAGAGCTGTTTCTTGAAAGAAAACATGTTATTTGACCAAGCAGTCATGATTTTGTTCAAATATCTTCAAGAAGTGGCTTTCAAAAATTGGGGCCTCAGGACTCTGTAAGAAATGCATTTTAATTTGTAATTCAGTGCAACATGCTCAGAAGATCTTGAGGAAAATAAACAAGTTTTAATAAATGTTGCCCTTACTACAGGCAATGTACTCTGATACTTTGCCTTCCAGTTCTATCATCTTTCATATTTTTAAAAATGCTGCTCAAGACCTGTTAAATGAATTTTGCAACTCACTAATGGGTCACAACACACAGTTTGAAACACGCTACCCTAGAGGCCTCACAGGAATTCTACTGGGATTTGCTAGAAGAACCACATTACAATCTAATCAGCTACAGAAAGTTCAAGCAAAATTAATTCTGCTGGTTCAAGAGATCACAATGGCAGAGCTGCTTGCCCTGCAGGACCTATGGAAGAAACTTCTCTGGGCCACACTTAAGCTCAGCAGCCCACGGGGTTAGTAAGTGGCTTAGAGGAGCACCCTGCCCCTAGTGTGATAAACATTGCCATCAAAATTAAAGGAGCTAATGAAGCATTTTTTTTTTCCTTCTCCTAACACAAGATACAGTAACTTATATTTCACTTTGAAGGGATTTAACTACATTCTTTAGTAGTGGGAATGACATGCTTCAAAGACTATCTGAAATACCTTCTTACTTACAGAGTAGGTGGGAGATGAATCACACTCTGGGAAGTTGGAGGAAAGAACTGACAAAGGAGAGGCCCCTGATAGACAAAAAGAAAAGCAGGAAAGGCTTACTAGGTGCGGGGTGGAGCCTGAGGGAAGAGAAGGAATAAGAATGTGCAGGAGGTCAGCCAGTCATGTTCAGGCTTATGAAAGGGGTGAATTGCTAAAAGCAACCAGATAAGTTGAGGAACCTCAGAACAGTAGGTTTTTCTTTCCCCTCAACACACCCTGGGGTATTTTTCTGATGTCTTAGAAAAGGGACATATATGACATATATGATAATGTGTCAACCAGGCTGGAAATGGCTGATGGGCATAATGTGTTGGAAGAAGACAAAGATTATCAAACTGATTTCTCTTAGATTTGAAATCAATGTGGTGGAAATTTCTAGTTTCCCATGTGCCAAGAGAAAGAAACACAGCTCATACATGGGCCAGCTCTAAAAAAAAAAAAAAAAAAAAAAAAAATCACGCAGGAATGCAAAAGAACCCCACAGGTGGGTGATGTTGGGATTCTTTGCAAAGGATTGGGAGGTAAAGGTAGCAAAGGGAACTCCAGTGGATTCTCAGCTGCAGGAAGATGTGGATGAGATGCCCAGTTAGGGATGACCTGAAGATTGTCAGTTATGCCTCCCAAAGAACCAGCTGCCAGAAGTCTGAGCTCCAGAGCCCAGGAGAGTGGAGTGCACAGAGGAGTTTCACAATCCTCAGACGTCAGCAGGGGTGACTACACAGAGCACAAAATAATCAGAAAACCAGCTGTACCACGTTAACACCATAGCAGGTGCCCAGCTAGACAAAAGACCCGTGACCATCATGAGGACACACAACAATTCACACATAAATCTGGGACCCCTTCCCTTGTCTTCATGGAAACACGTTAACTGCCTTTTCATTTGGGACACAGGATGGAGAACAGAAATATGAGCCTGGAAGGGAGTTTGACTTTTTCTTGCCCTCAGTGGCAATGGGAGGCCTGGGGAATTATTGATCGATTTTGGCAAATATGAAACTATTACACTTTATAATGTAATGACTTTATAGGCATAGATAATTGATCCTACTACAGCTTTGAACTAAATTTAAGTTTATGAAATAATGTGAAGGTGTAATCTTTGAAAGTTATTCATGCACCAAAATGATCTGTGTACGTTGAGCTATAGTGAATAAGGAAGAATTCATTTTCTTTGAAAAAAAAATGAATATTGTGAATAGATAGGAGTTGTCTACCTATTCATTCAGCAGACAATGAAATGGTGGTTGGGTGGTGTCATGGTAAAGCATGCAATCCAAAACTGCACTTTCCAAATAATAAATGAGAACCAGAGACATCAAACTACTTAGTCAATGTCCCACACAAAGTTAATAGCAGAGCCAGGACCAAAATACAATTTAGTACTCTGTTTATTCCAAAAATTAACACTTTTAAACTCTCTTTTATGTATATCTAACCTAGATTTGCAATCAGGTTATAAAAATGGAAGAAACATCCATATATTAAATTTCTACTCACTCCACATCAGCTGAAAAGGTGATGCAGGAGATAAGTAAAATACTTCAATAACCTACTTTTGCAGGTTTCATGTATAATGCATGAGCAAGAAGGGTATATAATTGCCATTATAACCTCCAAGAGGAGATTAGAGAGTAAAGAGAATTTTTCATTAAGAACCCGGTGGTATACAAGTAAAACTTACATCAGGGAGATGGTTAATTATCACAACAATAACAAATATTTAGCTGCAGGTCTAAAGACAGAAAGTTACACTCAAGTAATAGGTAATGGCATCTGCTCCAAAAATAATAATAGATTGTGTTCAGAACACATATTGAACCTCATTCAGGTAAACCGAAGTCCTAGACTAAAACCACAACTTTAAATACAGACGTATGTATAAGCTCTCATTTGCACAAACTTCTTTTCAGACTCAGAAATAGAGTTTTAGATTCCCAGCCTACATCTTTGTTCTTCAAAGGGGCAACATTACTACTTGCCCCCGACTCATCCATTTCCCCTGTTCTTATCTCACTTTCTACATCTTCTTAATAGCCTGTCTTCACCCTCTTGAGTCCGGCTAGTAGATGTTCTGGTTTGGCTCATGAATCCCCCTTCCTGACTGATAAGCTTCTCCCCCAGTGCTGACTTCTCCCCTCCCCCCATGTGGTTACTCTCCACAGAAAAAGGCCACCTGATCAAAGTCTTGTCCGCTTCTCAGAGGCTGCCAGCATTCGGAGACTGGTAGATATGAGGGTACAGAGGCCTAGACCTCTGACTCTATCGGGACGACTCCAGCTCCAGCTGCCCGCAACCTGGCGGAGGCATGGCTGTGGTTGCCGTCCTTGAACTGAGTCTCTCTCCCTCTCCAGTTCCACTTCCTTCACACTCCCCTAATGTTGATCCCAGGATCGCTCCCCAAGGGCAGCTTCTTGAAGTCCCAAATCCGAAGTCCCAAGTCCAGCTTCCTGGGGAACCACAACATACTTCCCCCTTTCCCTGAAATCCCAAACTCTCCATGAAGCTACTCATGTTAAACAGAGCTGTTTTGCTACTATTTGTTTTTTTCAAAGCTACTGAAACTCATGTAAACAACCACCTCCAAATAATCAACATGAAATCATATTGATTGTATATATTTAAGCATCTTTTTATTGTGGTGAAAAACACGTAACATGAAATGTACCATTTTAACAAAGTTTTAGGCGAAAAGTACAGAATTGTTAACAACATAACAGTGCTGTTTAGTAGATTTCTAGAACTTTTTCATCTTGTATGACCTATTGCAAGAAGCAACGTTCCACTTCCGAGGTTCCCCGGCCCCTGGTAACCAGCAGTTTACTTTTCTATTCTATGAGTTTAACTAATTTAGGGACACCTGTGACCCAGTTGATGAAGCAGCTGCCTTTGTCTCAGGTCAACGTCTCAGGGTCCTAGGATGGAGCTCCACATGAAGACCCCTATTCAGCAGGGAGGCTGCTTCTCCCTCTCCCTCTGTACCACCCCCCAACCCCACTTATAATCTTGTGCTCTTTCTTTCTCTGAAATAAATAAAATCTTAAAAAAAAAACCCACCTACTTTAGATCCCTTATATAAGTGGCATCATACAGATTTGTCTTCTGTGATTGGTTTATATCACTTAGCATAATATCCACCAGAGTTTTCCATGTTGTCACATATGACAGGATTTCCTTCGTACCCCAAGCTGGGTACTATCCCATTGCATGTATACACCACATTTTCTTCATCCATCCATCCATCCTCTGATGGATATTTAGGTTGTCTGCACCTCTTGGCTATGGCGAATGATGCTGTAATGAACATGGAAGTGCAAACATCTGTTCACAATCCTATTTTCAGTTCTTTTGGATACATACTCAGAAGTGCATTTTATAATGAACTATTCCATTCACTGGTTAACCCTATATACATGCCTTAATATCCTTATTGATCAATGGGAAAATATAAAAGTACATTAATTTCGATTCTGTTTACAATATAATCTTTGCACATTATGTTGTCATAAATCTCGGGAAATCTGGGTAGGGGATATTATTTATAGGGCTGATTTGATCTTGCCCAAGATGAAGGTCATGAACCAGAACAGCTTTTCACAATCTATGATTTGTAAATGTCCATCACTATGTCAAAGTATTCCAGACGGTTCATGACAACGGTTTCCACTTCTCTAATGCTCATCAATTCGTGAAACAAAATTTTAAAAAGTTTTCTTCGCAATGGAACATGGAGTGGGCTGGTAAAAGTCAGGCAAGTGGTGTTATTTGGCCCTTGAGCATCACTCATGGACGTATAAGTCCGTTTCAAACAGACTGAGCAGCAAGGTAGTTTTGAAGGGCACGAAGATTTAATACTTATTTTGTACTACTTTTAATTTTGGTCATAACCTAGATAATGTGTACCCATACTAGAAGCATAAAGAACAATGATTTTAAGTGAAATATAATGAAAGGTATACAAAAGACAAAAATCTCAACTTTTGTTTCATGGTAATCTTTACTAGATCTAGCCAATCAAAATTCTTAACTAATGGGGCACCGGGCGGCACCTTCTGTTAAGCGACCGACTCTTGTTTTCAGCTCAAGTCTGATCACAGGGTTGTGAGAGTGAGCCCCACGTGCTTGTGTTTCTGCCTCCCTCTTCCTTTGTCCCTCCCCTGAGCTCTGTCTCTCTCACCAAAATAAATATATTAAATCTAAACAAAAAAATCTTAACTAGTATTTTTTTTTAAGATTTATTTATTTATTTGAGAGAGAGAGAGAGAGCACATGAGTGAGGCCAGGCATGGGCAGCGGGAGAGGGAGAAGGGGCCTTTGCGCTGAGCAGGGAGCTGGAGTTGGACTCAGGGATGGATCCCAGGACCCTGAGATGACTTGGGCTGAAGGTAGATGTTTAACTGACTGAGCCACCAGGCACCTCCTTAACTAGCATTTTAGAGGTATTTTTTGAACTTAAAAGTTAGTATTAAAAGGACAGAACACCTAGATGAAATACCTCTAACTTGACCTTTACATTTTTGGAAATAATGATTACCTAAACTCACAAAACATTTTTATAAATCATGACTGAAATCATTTTAAATGGCCTCCCTATTAGTTCACCTAAAAACAAAACACAAAATTACGAGAAAAAAATTACAAATTGCAAAATTTCCTAACACTGAATAATGAAAGTTGCTTCTGTATGCATTCAATAGTATAATACTTAATATTTCATATATATTTGATTTCCAAAATAAAATGCATTTTTTAATTTTTTGTATATTTCTAAATAGCACTTCTCTTGTATAATTAATTTTTAAAAAATTAATGAGTAGATGTCATTTATCATTGGTAAAAAAGCTTAAATCTTTTATGCTTTAAGAATAGTCATAAAAATGTACTAAAATGTAACATATTACACTAGTGTGTCTCAGGAGACACTGTTTCCTGGGTCTATCTCAGCAGAGAGAATACATTTAAATGAAGCACCAGCGCGACATCCAAGGGAAATTGGAAGGCAATTTAAATTTTTACTGCTGCTTTCGGAAAGCATTAAAGAGGGACTATATTTTTAACTCTGCTCAAAATGTGTTTAAAATCTCTTTATCTGAGACTCTCTTTCAATATCTTACACAACGTGGCAAGGCAGTTGCTCCTCATCTTCCTTCTGTTTTTCACCTCACTCCTCCAAACTCTTTCTCCTTAAATCTTTGCAGTTGCTTCCATGCTTCTGATTAACTTATATGTGTAAAATAATATGACACCCCTGGGAGCTGCTCAAAGCAATAAATGACTCTTTCTTTTAATAGGGAGGCCCCGGGTGCCTGGGTGGCTCAGTGGGTTAAAGCCTCTGCCTTCAGCTCAGGTAGTGATCCTAGGGTCCTGGGATCAAGCCCTGCATTAGGCTCTCTGCTCAGTGGGGAGCCTGCTTCCTCCTCTCTCTCTGCCTGCCCCTCTGCCTACTTGTGCTCTCTGTCTGTCAAATAAATAAATAAAATCTTAAAAAAAAAAATAGGGAGGTGGGAAAGAGGCCCTGAATATCTATTTCAATATTTTTTCTTTGATAATTTTCTACTAATACTCATTTTTAAATTGATGTATGATTTATAGTCTATAAGATGTACAGATCTTAATGTACAGCTTGGTGAGTTTTGACAAATACGTACACCTGTGTTCACAGTCTTCAAACTATATAGAATATTTCCTTTAGCCCAGAAAGCTCATTTGTATCCCTGTTAGCCAGTTGCCCACAATCAATAGAGCCAACCAGTGTGATAATTTCTATAATCATTTTGTGATTTATCCGTATTTTTCATGTAGCAGTACTTTGTTCCTTTTTAGTGCTAAGTAGTAGTCTGCTGAATGAGTATACTGTTATCTGTTTATCCATTCTCTTTTGAGGTACATTTGGGCTTTTCTAGTTTTTAGCTCTCTTGCTACTTTGTGTTTAGTAATATATTGATTTACTACATTTTTACTTAAAAATACATTGTTAATTTCTAAAACTATTTATTTATTCATCTGATAGAGCACAAGTGGGACTGGCAGGGCAGAGCGAGTGGAAAAGAGAGAGAGAGAAGTCTGTGCAGAATGCAGAGCCTGACGTGGGGCTCAAATTCACTACCCTGAGATCATGACCTGAGTGAAAATCAAGAGTCAGACATCCAACTGACTGAGCCACCCAGGCACCCCTTAAACCATTGGGTTAATTTCTTATCCATCATACCAGCCAAATTTTGAGTCAAGCAATAGCATATTTAGGGCAGATTGTGTAGCAACCAGAACCCTTATAGTCCGTTGGGTGGGATGTAAATTATTGTAATCACTGTGGAGACCAATTTGGTGATATTTAAGAAAATTGTAGGAGCACATTCACCACTATCCAGTAATTTCACTCTTATTTATACATTTTCAAGAAACACTCAGATACATGCATAAGGAGACATCTACAAAAATGTTCATAGCAACATTTCTTATAAAAAACAAAGAAGTCAAAAGAGCATAAATGTATTGTCAACATAATGGATAAATTGTGATATATATCCTTAAACTGGATGTAATATAGCAATGCAAATGACTAAATATGAGCCATTTGTATGTACTTGGAGAATTTTCACAAATATAATACTAAGCAAAAAAAAATCTAGTTTAAAAGATGCTATGATACTTTTTATTCAGATATTTAAAGGGATAAAATAATAACACATATTAAGTAAGGAGTACATCAAGAAATAAATAGAAATAGTAACCATCATATGCAGGATTATAGCGACCTCCACAGAAATGAAAAGAGGATAAGAGGAAGCTTCAGCTAATTTTTTTCTTTTTAAACTGGGCTGTGGGTACATGAGCGATCACCGTAATATCTCTTGTATTTTGTATAATGTCTAAAATATTTAATAATAATGTATTTTCTTTCATGATATTAATCCATTCAAAAATGAACCCATTTCAACAAATTCCTAAGAGGATCTTTTCAGAAAGTATACTGAAGTAAAAGGAGTTTACACCAGAGTGTTTGGAGACACTGAAGCAGGTGAACTTTCAGATTCTTGATTCTGTGGATCAGCATTGCTAAGTTAAGTATGATGAGTGAGAAACTGGGTAACCTTAAAGGGCATCTGATCCTTTCTCAAGAATGGAGAAGTTGCTTTGAAAGGACATTTTCTGTTTGATCTCTTTTACTATTTGTGCTCAAACATAACATTTAATTAGAGCAGAATATGAATATGGAGATAATTTGGGGACAGTGGTATTCTGGTAAATAGCAAGCTGCTTAGGGATGGGAGAGCAGCGAAAGCTTGATTGATAGCAATGGTCAATTTCAATGGCATTTTCACTCCTACCATGGTTGATTTGTGCTACCAGCTTGCTTTTGATGAATGTAAAGTTGGGAAGAGATGTGCATAGCTGGCTAGTATGAGCAGGCTCCAGCTAGTAAGGTAATAGAGAGTTGTCACAGAAGACTTCTAGAGATTAGAGAGATCTGACACAGTAGAAGTCATCCATTGCCCAAGATAATAACAGATTTTCCCAATCATTAAATGAATACAGAGTGCCTCAATAAATACTCTTGGAAAAAAGGGTAGAAGAATAGGCTCTTAATAGAGAAAGTTAAGTTTTTCCCATTTTTGACCTAAAAGTACATGTTTACAACCTTTCCTGCATTTCAGTAGGTAAGCCTTCTCCTTCTCGAAAGCAGATTTATTTCCAATAAAATGTTCTACTGTCTCAGGTACTCTAAAATGGAAGTAGTATGTTGTTGCCACAATGAATTGGTGATGTCCTTAATCAAATAAGGTTGACAAATACCATTAAAGGAGAGAAGTTAATAGCAAAAGAGATAGAAATGTATGGAGTTGGTTACATGTGGGGAAGATGACACACAGGTACAGTTTCTCAATCCCCAGACAGTCAAGGAAAGAGCTAGGGATGCACAGCTGTGCGTGATTCTGTCTGTGAGGAGGAAGAATCCACCTCGGTGAGGGAAAGTTCTCCCACATCTACATAGAGGTTTGAGGCCCTCTTGAATTGTTGGAAAGGGTCAGAATCAGGCTCTGACTGCTCGCAGGTGTGTGAATGCAGTGGTAAGCAACCCCAAACATATTGCTCAATGTTTTCTGAGGAGCAGGAGCTGATTTTCCAAGCTATTTTCTAAGTCCAGCCAGACTTCAAACCTGTTTGAGGTTTACTCCTGGAGGCAAACTAAGAAATACTTAGTGACAAGATGAAAATCTCAAATAATGTGGGAAATATTGTGATTAGAAAAGAATTTAGGGAGTGGGGCATGTGGGTGGCTCAGTGGGTTAAAGCCTCTGCTTTTGGCTCAGGTCATGATCCCAGGAGGGACCAACAGAACCCTGCATCATCAGGCTCTCTGCTCAGCAGGGAACCTGCTTCCCTTCCTCTCTCTCTGACTGCCTCTCTGTCTACTTGTGATCTCTGTCTGTCAAATAAATAAATAAAATTTTTAAAAAAAGAAGAGAATTTTTGTTTTGTGTCTCATTACCTTCAGCTTCTCACCCCAGACATCTACTACCATCAGATGGTGGCTTTCAGTATGCAAACTTTTTCTTTAACCTTGGATCAAAACTCAAAAGACAAGCTAACCTAAGAAATTTCCTTCTTAAGGTAATATAGGATGAAAGCCTGAACAATGTGGTTTTCCTAGGAGACTTTAACATTATCATGTCAGCTTCTTTGTTAAAAGATTTAATATGAGATAAAATTTCTAAAATTTTCATTTGGGAATGTTCTGCACATGTAGCTAGCTTATAGTAAATATTGCTACACATATAGCTTTAAAAAAAACCACTTCTATTACTTCCAGAGAGCCATAACAATAAATTTTGCTGTTCCCACTGTTTAATAATAGATTTTTAATTACTGTTTATTTTTTCCTTGGGATTTAGGGGTTTGTTTCATTTTTTTGTCTACTTTATGAAGAAATAACATGCACAATTTGTTTTTCAAGAATTTATGAACACTTTCTAGAACCTATGTCTTATGTTGGTCCCAAGATCTCTCCAGCTACCATGGCTTGAAGGCATAATGAATATAAATAGTCATTCAAAAGAGAGCTGCTTTTCAGAAGTCTCACACAACTGACTATCAAATTATTTTCTTAACCGCTTTATTCCCTCAACTACAATGCTTTTAAAAATGTATTTTTTTCATAAATTGAAATGATACTTAGAAATTTGGGGGAAAGGCTTTTTATGTACTAACTTTTTTTAAAAAATGTGCTTCTTCATATGATCTTCTTTTATTCACTCAGTTGTTTATCTTCAATAGGTAATTTTTGGTTAATACCATACTAGCTGCTAGATTCTCGGAAAGGAGCAGGTTATCTGAATTGACTCAGATTAATCAGATTAGACTGGAGACAATCTTCTATCCCTAAGCAATTGGCTCACCCTGAAATTTCAATCACGATATATTTCTTGGTAGTCTAAAAGTCTTTTTGGTCTTCTAGGCTCCCATTTAAAAAGAAATCTCACTCTTTCTTCGTACCTGTCTGTATTATTTTTTCTTGCAGCACAGGGAATGCATTCCTTTTAGAGTATGAAAAATATATATATATAATATATATAATGAAAAAATATATATATACATATATATATATATATATATAAAGTGTCGTTAGATAGGCTAATTTTTTAAGCTGCTATCAACTAATGTCTTGATGGAGATGAACTGACAGCTGGTTGAGAACTTTATAGGTACCTTTCGAGGAGTAAGTGAGATGGAAGTAGGAAGAAGGTGTAGAGAGTAAGGCGAAGAGCAAAGACATATTTCCCTCTCGTTCCAAATACTGTCGCAGGGACATCTGTTTAACATTGGCAGATTGCACAGATGCATTTTCTTATTCTGCCTTCAGGAATCTAACTAACATGACAGTACAGAGACAAAAACAAAACAAAAAGAAGGTAAAAGCCATAATCCCACAAGGATAAAGAGAGAAGTAGAAGAGACAAGAGCAGACAAGTTAAAAAAAAAAATCTAGAAATAGAAAAAGAGACAGATGAATGATAAAGCATACAGAGGGCTGGAGAATGCTGAAAGCTACCTGCCTTCCCAGAAAGCAAATCTGTTGGCCCCACAGAACTACAAAAAGGCCAATGAACAGGATGTGGTGGGCAGATGGGTCTCAAAACAGGAGGGATGGTTGAGATTCCCTGTAAGAAGCAGTTTGGACAATCATCTTTCCCCCACCCAACACTCCAGAATTGAGCCCATTCTTGAGAAGAGCAGTGCACGTTGGGCTGAGAGCAGTGGGAGTCCTGGTCTCATCATATTCTACCCCCAAACCTGGACAAGAAGGAAGGACCAGGAAAGGCATTGTGAGTTTCTTTTATACCATCACATGCTGTAATAATGAAATACTGTGGTCACTACTTGGATTTAAACAGGCATCTCTCTTGGGAAGCTGTGGCACATAACTCAAATGAGCATTTCTATTTAGCTTTGAATTGCATTATAAAAATTGCAGCTTTTTAATTTTTTACACATTTTCTTAATTATGTTTTGCTTTGTGTAATATTAAAACTAGTTTTAATTCCCTATTCACTGGCTGAGTGAGAGCAAGGAGAGGTAGGCCGAAAGTGGAGATAGTGTTTAAAAATGCATACACATCCACAAACATGGATACCTGGTAAAGACATCCCTGCATAAAACATCAATTGAGTTAAACTTATATGGGATTTTTAAGACTAATAAAATTCCAGCCATTTTAAGAATCAATAACGATCAGTAACTATTCCAGGAATCAAGATGATCATTTAGGGCATATTTATTCCAAGTGAATAAAAGGCAGATGACTTGAATTTTCAGCAAAATAGTCACAAAATTAAAGGCAAGGAATGACATCATCTAAACAGATTTCATCTCCCAGAATAGTGGCAAAACTCAAATATAATCAGCAGTGTACACAGGATGCTTTATCCCCAGTCTTGTGACTTGACAAAGTATGTTGCACCATAGGTTTGATGGGAATATTCCTTATTAAAAAACAAAACACAACAAAAAAAGCAAGCCACAAAACTTTTACTGAATTAGCAGTAGTAGTTATTCATCCCAAGTGGATTTCCATCTGCTTTTGTGCACTATTGGAGATGGTTGGCCATCTACATCTTTACATGAGGTATAGTCTCACAAAGATTTTTTAAGTGTATGTTATCACAAAATATTTTGTATACCAAACCAGATATCGTCCGAAGATAAATCACATCTCCCTCTCTTATATTCTCTCTCATTTTCTTTTCCTTTTTTCTTTTTTCACTTCTTTGGTCACTTAATGAGATGTTCATTATACCATGGAAATGGATAAGCCTTCTATATAACACAGGATTGCAACATACATCCTCCCTCAGAGATCTTCCACTTAAAGATGATTATTCAAGGGGCACCTGGGTGGCTCAGTGGATTAAGCCGCTGCCTTCGGCTCAGGTCATGATCTCAGGGTCCTGGGATCGAGTCCCGCATCGGGCTCTCTGCTCGGCAGGGAGCCTGCTTCCCTCTCTCTCTCTCTCTCTCTGCCTACCTCTCCATCTACTTGTGATTTCTCTCTGTCAAATAAATAAATAAAATCTTTAAAAAAAATAAGATGATTATTCAAGTTATATTTAATTAAAGGAGGAATATAAAGTTTTTTATGAAGAAAATTGAATGAAATTTTTCAAATAAAATAGTTAATACACTTTTCTTGACATCACTTTAATGTTCAACATGTCAATGATTTAAAGAGCAATCATTTCTTCATTGTATATTCTCAGGGTCAGAGGAAAGACATTTTTCTTATGAGACAGGAAGGTAAATGAAGAACTATTGAAAATAATGATGTATTCACCAGGCTTGAAGGTCATGTGTCTCTGAACACCCCAAAGTGTCACAACTTTGAATCCATATCTACCCTCCTAGACACTTAATACTATTCTAATTCTATCCATGAATTTTCCATGATCCTTCTTTATTTCAAGGATTAAAAAAAGATTTATTTATTAATTTTAGAGGAAGAGACAGAGTGGGAGTGCGTGCATAAGCAGGGGAGGGGCTGAGGAAAGAAAAAGAGAGAGAGAAAATCCTGAAGCAGACTCCCCATGAGTGGGGAGCCCAATGAGGCGTCACTCCCAGGACCCTGAGATCATGACCTGAGCCAAATCATGAGTTGGGCACTCAACTAACTGAGCGACCCAGATGCCCTTGCCACGATCTTTTCTAAAGATGCTGTCTTTCCCATGGGATTGGCCACTGCTGCTTTGGCATAAGATTGCCACTCTGCCAGGATCAGCCCTCTTGGACTGCAAATGAAGAATTACAACATAGAGAATAACCAGCATCTGCTGTATATTCATGGTCTCAGAGACCCCAGACTCATGCCTGCTCTTTCAGATAGCATTCTTAACTGCTGGCCACAATCAGCAGAGCAGGGCCAACTCACATCTCTAACAGTGTTTTATCATCAGACTTCTGAGTATAGTGTCTTCTGTCCCAAGACCCCCACTGAAAGAACACTCTAAATTTAACCCTACTGTAAGCTTTGCCTTCTTGTCACAAGTTCTCTATTTTTCCTAGTTGATCAATTAGAAAGTAGTGTTCCTGGTTGAGGAACTCAAGGAGAGGCATTACCCTGATACACACCCCTTACACCCCTTCTAGACTTTTCCTCTAATCCTACCAGGACAAACATACTGAAAACAGTAGCCCTGCATGCAGCCTCTTCTCGGCATCCAGGTCAGTCAGTCTTAGACCACCCTATTGCTAAGAAATCAAAGGTCCACAAAAATGTTCTCACACAAAAACAAATGTCCTTTCTTAGCTGGTTTCTTTCCAGTTCTTTGAAGTTGAAAATTATGTCTGTATCTCTTTCCTGAAGTCCTCTTCATCTGAGATTCTCATTCCAGAAAACAGCTGCTCAAGCAAGAATGCATGCAATCTCAAAGAATAAATTATAGTATACAAGCAGCCTACATTATAAATATATTCATAAAGCAGAAACACATCTCTCAAAGAAGCAACAAAATCTGTAGAGACATAGCTTTGCCAAAAACTTATGCACAACAGTTAAAATTACCAAAGAGACTACATAGTTTCTCAGTTTATAACATCTGCAGTCATGTTTACATACTGAGGAAAAGAGCCAGAGAGGAAAGAGATGCTAAAGTGCAGAATAAGAGATATGTGCAGGAAAAAAAAATTCTCTTAGGAGGACTATAATTAGGGAATCGAATGAGATGGAAGTCAGAACAAGAATGGATGAAATAAAATTAGAAAGAAGGTAAAGCTGGTTGAGGTTTGGGAATAGAGTTCTGGGAAAACAATGCAACCTGAAATGGAAACTTCTAATATGATCCAGGGAGTAGAAAGACTACAGCAGCAGATTTATTTCAATTC
Organism: Mustela nivalis; assembly: GCF_964662115.1. NCBI lineage: Eukaryota > Metazoa > Chordata > Mammalia > Carnivora > Mustelidae > Mustela > Mustela nivalis. The sequence continues at coordinate 17,239,110 of NC_139020.1, forward strand.
CATAATTAACTCCTGGGTGGTTAGCGGATCAACTTCTTTACCCTTCTGAGTTTGAATTGTCTTCATAAAAGAGAAATATCACTACATCTCTGCTTATTGGTCACATTAAGACATAGAAATAACAAATGCATAGTCATAGTGAAAGAGAAGAGAGCAAACCTGCATTCAGGTATATAATATCTTGTCCATGATCCAGAGGGAATATAAATGAGAAATTTTGTATGCTTGCTGGATAATTAGAGCAGAGATGCTAACTGCAGCAAATGAAAGGCAAGATTCTCTCCTCAATAGTTTGAATGTTTTATACTGAAGGTGGTTAATCATTAGGTCTATGATATGGGACATGGATTGTATCCGATGTGAAGAAGGAGATTACAGAATATCATCTTGTTCATCATGTAGGAAAGGCTGCCTGCTCTCAGAACTGGCATAAGTTATGATGGAAAGAGAATAAGTTTTGAAGTCCTGTTAATATTCTGGCTCCATTGTTTTTTTACCTGTGAATTAGATACGTCTTGAAACCCCCTGAACAAGACAGTAATAAAAAGTGGTGCCTCACAAGTTTGCCAGCTTCTCTCTCTCTCTTTCTCTCTCTCTCTCTCCTTTCTCTCATCTCTGTGAGGCACCACTGGTTTGAGTCACTATAAAAGACAGAAGTACAAGGACAATACCAGGGAACAGGATGATAAAAATGTCCAGAGAGTCTAGGTATAACACAAACTTGTCTATATGGGAAGAAGTGCTTAGATAATGTTGGGTTCAGAAGCTGGTCAGAAACTGAGGGACGACTGTAGAATCTCCCAGATAGGGTACCTCATGGCTCAGTTCTTATATATATTCTTTGTATATATTTCATATATATTCTGTCACTGAATGTTTTCATCCAGGTCCTTGCCCTTCAATACCAACTTCCTAGTTCCCTGGCATTGCTACAGACTAGATGACTATCACAAACTACGTGGCTTACACCCACAGAACTTTATGGTCTCACAGTTCTGAAGGGTAAAGATCCAAAATTAAGGCATCAGTCAACAGGGGCAAGTTCCCTTCTCCCCTATAACAGGAGAATCTACCCATTCTTCTCTCTTCTAGCTTCTGGTAGTTTGTTGGCAATCCTTGACTTTCTCGAATTTGCAGCTGCATCCTTCCCATCTCTGCCTCCATTAACATCACGTGGCATTCCCCTGATGTGTCTGTTATCCCTGTGTCTGCTCTTCACTTTCTATTAGGATGCCCACCAGTCTTATTAGATTTAGGGCCCATCCTACTCCAGGATGACCTCATCTTGCCTTGACTACACCTGCAATGACCACATTTCCAAAAAAGTTTACATTCTAAGGTACTAAGTGTCAGGACTTCAACATATCTTTTTGGAGGGCACAATTCAACCCATAATAGTATCCATATACTCTGATTCCCGAATTCATATCTTTAGTATTGATCCTGAGGGATCCCCCAATTGTTTACTCAACATCTCACTTGGATATCTAAATAGGCATTTCGACATGTGCAAAATTTATCAATTGTTCCACCTCCCTCAAGTCTTTCCTTTCTCAGCCTTCTCCATGTCAGTGTATGGAGCTATCACCTGCCTCACCATTCAGTTTAAAAAATCCATGAGTCATCTCTTGCTCCTCCTTTATCTTCATCCCCTACGTATATCCCATTAACAGCTTCTTATTCTTCAGCCTCCATGATGGGAGCAGAATCATCCATTTCTCTCATCTGTTCTCCCACCATACAGGTCCAAATCACCATGGAACACAAAAAATAGCCTCTAAAATTATTTCCTTGCTGATATCATCATTACTCCACAGCCCATTTTCCATGTAGCAGTCATTTTTAAAAAATGAACCAAACCACAACATTCCTCTTGAAACTCTCAAAGTCTTCCTGCCATATGTAGAATGAATTTTGAACTTCTCCCCATGGTCTACCAAAACTCATGAGGCTTGAGTTCAATACCACCATCTCATATGTCTACCCTTCCACTTATATTAGCCCAGTCATTCTTGGAGTCAATGATTCCAGCAACTCTCTCATTCAAATTGCCCAGAATCCAAAAATAAGGTGTTCATGAGAGTAGGGAACAGAGGAGTGAAGGCAGAGGGAAAGAAGGGAAACATAGTAAGTGGCATTTCATGGTTGCAAGGAGACTGAGAGTGCACCCTCTTTTATATACCCTCTTCATCCAATCCTTCTTGTTTCACTCCTGCTTCTCCTTCCTGCTCTCAGTTTCTCAAGTTCTGAGCTTTGCAATTGGGTTACCTTTTACAGATACTTCAGCTGAGGTGTCTTTTCTCTCTGCCAAGTCAGGTACTTCTTTAACTGACTTTCTAACTTCCAAAATTCATAGCAATCTCTTCCACAGATGTCTTCTTTCCTATTATGTTAGACCTTATGAACTGATACACTTTTAATTCTTAATTTTTTCTTTAGTGAAGTTTGGGAGTGGGTAGATGCATGCATGTAATCAATCTGCCTGATTTATGGAACACAAACCCACCATTTACTTGATTTCCCTTTTTCAACTCTTCCATTGTAAATGGCAGAAAACCCATGGATTTGAAACAAAGAAAACATGATGTCATCTGTGTAAGAACAATGAATGGGGTAATAGGCTGGAGCAGGATTTCTCAACCTCAGTGCTATTGGCATTTGGGGCTGGATAACTCTTTGTTGTGGGGAACTGTCCTGCACATTGTAGAATGTTTAACAGCATCTCCAGTCATAACCCACACTCCTAGTCATGACAAACAAAATGTCTCCAGATGTTACTAGATTTCTCCTAGAGTGGTAGTGTGGGGAAGATGTCCCCTGATGGAGAACCACTTATTTAGAGAAAAATTAGAGCACTGTTACCAGGCTAAGGAAGAGAGGGTGACAAACATAAGAAAGATCCTCTGCTCTTTGATTTAATCAACAAAAAAAAGACTAGGAAAACCTTCCAGCAAGATACATCCTCATTCTTTTCACCCTACCAAAAGAAGATAAACTTCTAGTTATAAAATAACTAAGTCATGGGGGTATATTATTGTACAACACAGTGACTATAGTTAATAATACTGTGTTGTATATTTGGAAGTTGCTAAGAGAGTAGATCTTAAAAGTTCTCATCACAAGAAAAAACATTTTGTAACTACATGTGATGGTGGATGTCATTAGACACAGTGGTGATCATTTTGCAATGTCTGCAAATATCGAATCATCAGGTCATACACTGGAAACTAACATAATGTTATGTGTCAGTTACACCTCAACAAAAAATCTTTTGATTCTAAATTATTGTATGATTATTTAAGACATAAATAAGGAAAAAGAAATCAGACCCCAGAAAAAGCAGGTATGGAAGATGCGTAGGTGGCTCTGAGGAACTCAGCAGTAGGATCCTTTGATTGTCACACAAATGTTTCATTATTTACATCGTTCAGTATCTCTGCAGCACAAACTGTTTCTTTTCTACCAACCTTCCAGTATATATCATATATAAATTTATATTTACCACACATTCTTTCAATGAATATTTGTTTCCCACCCTCAGTATGTCAGAGACCACTGGGGGCATTGCACATACAGCCCTGTGTGTGACATTCAGGGCCTTACCCTCGTGGTGCTTATATTCATGCTAGGCAACTGATAAGAAATAGCAAACTGACCAGTAAATAATTAACTCAGGTGGTGATAAATGCTGCATGGAAAATAAGAGAGCATAATGTGTTAGAAATGAATGCAGGGGCCAAGATTAGACTGGTAAATTGGAGAAGACCCACTAAAGAGAGAACAACTCATTCAAAACTCAAAAGATAATTGCAGGAGATAATTAAAGGTTTCCCATAGGAAGCTCCAGAAAGAGAAATCTAGAATTAAAGAGTCAGCGCCATATGCATGTGGTGTGGATGCATATATATGTGTGTGCATATCTGTGCCATGATCTGAATGTTTGGGTCCCCCCAGTATTCATATGTTAAAATCCTAACCCTCCAAAGGTAATGGCATTAGGAGGAGGGGCTTTTGGGAGATGACTGAGTCATGAGTATGAAAGCTTCATGAATGAGATTAGTGCTCTTACAAAAAAGACCCTCCAAAGTTCTCCAGCCCCTTCCACCATGTGAAGACATGGTGAAAAGACAGCCAACTAGGAAGCGTGTTCTCCCCAGACACTGAATCTACCATCATCTCTTATCTTGGACTTCCCAGCCTCCAGAACCATGAGAAATGAATGTCTATTGTTAATAAACCACCCAGTCTGTGGTATTTTTTTTTTTTTTATAGCAGCCTAAGCAGATGAAAGCCATCGCACAAATACATACATTTAAATGAACTCCTCTACTTCCTCGCTGCTGTCCATTCGTAGGAACTCCTCCCTCATTGACATAGGCCAGCAAATGGTCACCAGAGTTGCCAGCTCCCTCCTCATATCACCTCCTCTATCTTCAGTTCCCACCCTTATCTGCCTCATTTTTGTGGTATTTCCAAATTTGAAATTATCTAATGGGCTGAATTTATCTTTTTGTTCCAAAGAATGCCATAAACTGCTTGCCAGTCCAGGGATTGACTTGTAGATTGGATACCCTCCCCTAATCTTATCAAGTTCATGACCGAAAAAGACCAGGTAGCTGCAGAATACCTTCCTGCCATTTTCCAAGAGCCGAAATGTAGTCAAGTCAGCTTCTCTTTAAAGAGCCTGTGGGTAAGCAAGCTTCCTGACTGACATATCTCCTGAAATCACCAGCTGAATCGTCCTTCGCTGTGTAGTCAAGGCCACTCTACCCTTCAGCTCTGCTATCATTCATGTTCCATTTTTAATTTATCACCCGGAGAAATCCCTGGAAGATATCAGAAAAATCATCCTGGAAGGAGCAGAGGTTAAAAGCAAAAGATAAGTATATGTCTTCCTCACAACAGTCCAAGATTAAAACTGATTTTCTGTGGACTCTGAAATGAACATATATTTTCTGTTTCCTAGTTCATATTCTATGGTGTGAATCATAAACTCATGTATTAAATAAAAAATTGTTGCACAGCTATTTGAGCCAAACTATGGCTCACAAACATAATAGATTCAATTCCTACCTTTAAGAGTTTATATTGGAGTGGGGACATTCAATGGCTATTTACAACATGTCTGTGACTGCTCAGAACTCTTTTGAGTACCCTTCTGGTGTTTTTCAAAATTTTCACTTAAGTCGTCTGGTTCCCCAAGGAAGATGCCAAAAACTTGATATCCCAGCCTCTCTTGCAACTAAAGCACAGAAGCACAGGCATATGAGTGTGCCCTTCTGGTCACATACATTGATAAGATAGAAAATATAAGATAAAAAGTATAGAAGAAGGTACCATGATGATGAAGACCTAAAATGATTTTTTTTTTTTTTTTTTTTTTTGGTGAGGGTGGCATGGCTTTGCAAAGTCATCCAGGCCAGAGAGGGATGACTTATTAGGATTTTCACAATAGTATTTATTGCCCAAGATGTGGTGTCCCTAGTTAAGTAGCCTTATGGTATAATTTTGCCATTTCCTAGATTTGTACCATTCAATATGGTAGCTAATAGCCAGGTGTATTTATTGGGCTCTCACAGTGTGGCTCATAGAACTAATAGTAAATTTTAAAATTAATTTAAATTAGTATTTTATTTTATTTTTTAAGGATTTATATTTATTTATTTGACAGACAGAGATCACAGGTAGGCAGAGAGGCAGGCAGAGAGAGAGGAAGGGAAACAGCCTCCCTGCTGAGAAGAGAGCCCGATATAGGGCTCAATTGATCCCAGGACCCAAGGATCATGACCGGAGCCAAAGGCAGAGTCTTTAACCCACTGAGCCACCCAGGCGCCCCAATTAGTATTTTAAAACAGCTGCTTCATTTAGTTATTGGAAAACTTTTAAGTACATTTGGAACAGCTGTGTAATATCTACTTTTTCAACTGTAAATTTTATGAAGCCAAAATCCAGATTTTCTGATAGAAATCTACCTAAATATCAGATTTTCTGATAGAAATTTACTATGCAAATTGAAACAAATTGTTGAGGATAAAATATACACAGGATTTTAAAGGTTTCATAAGAGATAATGTAAAATATTCCATTAATATTATAACTAATAATTAGTTGAGCAGTAGTACCATGCATTGATGACATATTTTAATAATATTTTGGATTGAGCAAGGTAAATAAAATATGTCTTTAAATTAACTTCACCTCTTTCATTTTACTCTTAACATGACTACAGAAAACTCTCAGTTACATATGTGGTTCATGTTATGTTTTTATTGGACAGCGATTTCCTAGACAAATGGCTCTCAGATTTTAATATAGAACAGAATTATCTGGAAGGCATGGTAAATATAGCATTTTAACTGAGAGTGACAGGAGGAAGTCAAGGACGGAATCTGAAGAAGTGACCTTTCTGGAGAGGTCTGAAGGTGAAGATTTGGGAAGAAGACTGCTACAAAGAGACAGAACAGCGTGAAATGGGATCTGAGGCAAGAAAATGATTGGTATTTCTGAGAAACTCCTAGAGGTCTTGTGGCAGAATGAAGAAAATACGGGGAGAAATCAGAAAAGCACGTGGGAACCAAATTCCATGGCTCTGTAGGTCTTGTTAGAGAGTCTGAATTTTATTCAAAGTGTGAGGAAAATACATGAAAGAATATCAACCAGTGGAATATGGAGAACCGATAATATTTCTAAAAGACTCCTCAATACCTGGAAAACGGATTAAACATGAGCAAAGTGGAAACAGGCAGGACACAAAAATGCTATTGCAAGGATAAAGGGAGGGTGAAGTAAAATAGGCTGAAACAATCCAATGGAATTTTAAGCAACTATTGACAAAAACAATTATGAAAACTGTCCAAATACTGAAAATGTTTGGAATTCGATGTCAACTGATACAAATGCTGAACACAAAATTGAGCAGACACTACCCTTCAACTATGTGAACTTATGTGTGTATACAAAAACTAAATGATCACATAGTCCACACACCTCAAAGAAGAAGAAACTGGCAGGAACATGGATGACAATTTTCTTTTTCCAAAAAATAATTTAATGTATTATTACTTCAGAGTAACATAAATTGGGAAACTACCTTCAGCTAATTGAAAGATTTCTTCTGCCTACCCTCTTAGTAAGGTGAGATCTTTTTATCAGCCCAGAAGATAAAATTGTTGCTAATATGAACCACATCTGCATCTGTGCTTAACTCTCCAGAGTGAGTTTCCATTTATGTTTTTACTACAGAGACATTACGTTAGTTTTTCCATATCAGTCTCAGCACTACACCACAAAAAACATATTATCCACTTAAAAAATTTCAAGTTCCATTAAAATGCACCAGATCTCCAACTTCAAGACAATGGTGGCCATCTGATTTCAAATCTCCACATACAACCTCACACCAACAAAGACAACTGTAATATTTTCTAGCTGGTTATGATTTGTGTATTAAATGCTTAATGATTGTTGCATGCTAATTTTTAAACCTGTTACCCTTGTGAAATATGCACCTAATAACAAAAGGACCTAAATGTATAAAATGAAAGCATTCAAGGATGATTACTGAAGGTGCTCTCCTCTATAACCTGGGAGTAGGAAAATGTTTCCCAATCATGACTTTGAAAGTCAGATACTAAAAAAAAAAGAAAAAAATTTGACCTCTTACAAATTAAAATAATTTGCATGGCATAAGCAACACAGACAAAGTCAAAAGACAAAAATCTGGTAGGAAAAAATTGCAAAATGTATCACTTTAAAAGATCTAACATAAAAAACTTTCTAATTGATGAAAAACCCCACCAAACTCCTATAGAAAAATGGGCAAAGGTTTGAGTATATAATTCACAAAATGATTAAAAATAGCCTATGGAATGATGTTCATTTTCACTCATAATAACAGAAATACAAGAGATCACACCTATCTCATCAAACTGACAAAGCAGACAAACTTGAAGGCTTAACAATGCATTATACTGGAAAAGGTGGGGAAAAACAGGCACTCACATGTACTTCTGGTAGAAATGGAAAAATGTACATTCTCTCTTTGAGAGAATTTAGCAATATTTAACAAAAGTACATATGCATTTACCCTTCAACTCAACAATTGCACTTCTGTGAACTTAACCTGCAAATACAGTAATAAGAAGATACATATTTTCAAGATTATTTATTGTAGCATCATTGGAAATTGTGAAATATTGGACACTGTAATGCCCCAACATATTAGAAAACTATGGTACACACCTACAACAGAATACTACAGAGCTATAAAAGATGATGGAGGGTATTTGTGCTGGTTGTTGCGGGTAGCCATGTATCTAAGCTGGGGGCAGGGGTAGGGAGGAATGGTACCCACCAGCTCTTCTGTTCTTGGAGAATTTTCCTAAAGATCCCCTTCCCTCCAGGATTTGTTCTGAGTTTAGTAAATAAATCTCCTTCCTTATACCCCAGGACCTTTCAAATTGCTGTCTCTGTGTAGTTCCTGGGAGGTTGTTTGTTACACTGAATCTTTAAGGGGGGTGGGGGGGACTGTTTTCTACCATCCTCCCTCTCTCCCAGGCTGTTCTCCTGTGCACTGATTTCTAAAGTTCCTGGTGGTAAGGCCCACTGGTTATAAAAACTTGTAAAGTTAACGCCCACTGGTGTTCAACGCCAAATGTTTTGAAGACTTTGTCTTCTGGTGCAGGTCCCCAGTGCCTGAGGTGCTGGGTGTGGGTCTGCTTTTGTCCCCTCCCTGTGATTGTGGGGTTCCCCACATTTGTGATTAGTCTCCCTAGGAATTCAGTTCCTGACCATGTCTCCACCCTTCTCATCCTTTTGATGTGGCCTCTTCTCTGTGATTAACTGTGGAGGGTCTGTGTCGCCAGTCTTCATGTCATTTTCTGAGTTGGGTGCACTGATGTGGTTGTTGTCTAGGTGTGTCCAAGGGATGAGATGAGTTTATGATCTTCCTACTCTGCCATCCTCCCAGAAATCCTGGATCAATAAAAAATGAATAAAAACAATACCTATGAACTCATATGGAGTGATTTCCAAGATGTATTATTCAGTGAACTTACTTCCCTATAGACAGACTTTTTAAACTAAAATAATATTTCAAAGCATATGGTTCTTACATGAACTCTCTCCCAAATTTCCTTTGAATAGCTAATATGGCCATTCTGAGGGGCACCTCCACAAACTCAAAACTCACTTTTGATTTTGAGACATCCATAAAATATCCTCGGGAGACATACAATGAGGACTTTTTAAAAAAAATATATATATATATTTATTTATTTATTTATTGGAGAGGGGTGTGGGCAGGAGGAGGGAGAGGGAGAAGCAGACTACCTGCTGAGCAGGGAGCCCAATGCAGGGCTCGACCCCTAGACTCCAGGATCATGACCTGAGCTGAAGGCAAATGCTTAACTGGTCAGACCACCCAGGTGTCCACAAATGAGGATTTTTAAAGGGCAATTTGCCTAAACCTAGTGAATCAGAGGTAGGTCTGGAGATTTGTGTTTTACCCACGAAGCTTTCAGAACAATACTTCTAAACTATAACATAGTTATAGTAATATAAAACAAAAAGAAAATAATAATAATAGACACACAGTCCATTTTAGGATTGTTAGGTTGACTAAATGAGATAATACACACATGGGAATGATTTTCCAAAACATAAGGAACATGTCATCATAATGAAGATTATTATGGTGTGACATAGAATTGAGGGAGAAGTCCTACAACCAATAGTACTTTGAGCTTTTGTCAAACTGCTCTTCCAAAAAGCTTGAAAGAAGGCTGTTTCTTTAAGCCTTCTCACAGTTGGTACTAGGTCTTGCACACT